>NW_010260944.1:29336-44919 GCF_000690775.1 Eurypyga helias
GGCTTGTTCAGCCTGGAGAAGAGAAGGCTCCGGGGAGACCTTATAGCACCTTCCAGTACCTGAAGGGGCTACAAGGAAGGCTGGTGGGGCTTTTTATAAGGGCCTGTAGTGACAGGACAAGGGGTAATAGGTTTAAATGGAAAGAGGGAGATGGAGATGGGACATCAGGAAGGAATTCTTCCCAGAGAGGGTGGGAAGGCACTGGGACAGGTTGCCCAGAGAAGCTGTGGATGTCCCATCCCTGGCAGTGTCCAAGGCCAGGCTGGATGAGGCTTGGAGCAACCTGGTCTAGTGGAAGGTGTCCCTGGACCCTGAGGAAGTCTGTAACTCACAATTTAAAGCATCTGTGTTAAAACTGTGAGCTCTTGAGCTAGAATCCATCTGGGACTGGCAGTACAACTTACCACACATCGGAATAAGTAGTGAAAACACCATCCTTTAGTGACTCGGGTGCCATCCACCGCACAGGCAGCAGTCCTTTGCCTCCTTTGCGGTAATAATCCGTCTCATAGATATCTCTGGTCATGCCAAAGTCTGAGAAAAGCAATTGGGATGTGTTACAAGTCTCTCCTTCCCTGCTACTTTTACTGTGCAACATCTCCAGACGAACGCTTCCTACCTCTGACGCCAGGCTGTTTTCACACACCCTGTAAGCCTCCTATGGCCCAACCTGTCGTCATTTGTCACCTTGTGAGTAACACTCTGAAGGTTTTCCCTTTCCCTGCATTTTTTTCTACAGATAGAGACTCCAGAGTTAAGATTTTTAGTGACAGCTTCTACTCTAAACAGTATTTTTCTTCACCTCTTTAAGCCAAACAGAGCCCTCTTTGCACTGCAATCCCACTGCCTTGGCTTTGAGTCCAAAGAGGTCTGAAAAAACACGAGGCTGTGGAGGTTTAAATTATTTTTAAACGTTATATTTACCTATTTCTAAAAGGGTTCGGGTTAAAAACTGGTTCTCATGGAAGATAAACGACTTTTAAAAGGCACCTGACCTAATGATAGGGTTATCAATACTTGGTTTGCTGGACCCAACACCTTCTTAGTCAGAATTCTCAGGAATCAAAGAACAGTGAGACCCTAGGTAGCTCAGGCTGGAAAGGCAATAAACCTGTTGGACAGAGGTTTGAGAACAGAGGAGGTGAGAAAAGCTGCTCTGGCTCTAAGGGACATTATTTTCTTACTAAAGTCCACACAGTTCTTTCACAGGGAAGAAAACAAGGAAAGTTTGCTGCGTTTCCAAAGGGAGCCAGTGGAAATCACCTGTGGTTGCTGTGCTGGTCTTGGGCCTCATTTATTTGCCTTTACAAGAAATACAACCCAGAGAATTATCTTCTGATCACACACTACATACCTCCAATCTTTACAGTGAAGTCTTCTGCAACCATACAGTTCCGAGCCGCGAGATCCCTGTGAACAAACTTCTTGGCGTTCAGGTAGGCCATGCCATCGGCAATCTCGGCAGCCATCTGGATCATTTCTCTCAGGGTCGGGGGCGGACGACCAGGGTTGTTCTACCAATAAATAACAAGTATTAAAATCCAAACCAAGTTAGTCTGTTGCACAACACCCTCCCCCCTCTCCTGTCTTTACCTCAGCATCGGGTCTCAAAGAGCGAAGGTAACTTTTCAAGTCTCCATGTGCCATTAGCTCCATGACCACCAGAGTAGGTTGCCCTTTTGAGACCACCCCGAGGAGGCGAACCTGGAAAATAAGAGAGAAATTCCCTTCAGGTTGTGTCCAAGCCCACCAGGCAGAGCCCAGCAATGAACAGAGGGGGATACAGCAAAGCAGGCAGCTCCCCAACAAGCGCTCAGAACAGCACCACAAAGCCCCGTCACGACGAGAAGTTCTGGAAGATGCATTTTGTAAAGCACGGCACGGAAAGATCGCAGCTTTTTCCGATCAACCGGCCCTGCAGGAGGGCTGTTCTGGCAGCTGAACGCCCTGTCAAGCTCTGAAAGCACCACGCAACGATTAGTTATGCGGTGGGAGCTGCTCATCAGCCGAGGCAGCTGGCGATGCTTACCACATGATGGCAGCTGAACCCTTTCATCACAGAAGCTTCGTTTAAGAACTCGATGCGCTCGCGGAGGCTGGCCGATTCGTTAACCGTTTTCACAGCTACGCGAGTCTCCGGCTCTCCCTTCACTATGTCCTTGGCGATTCCTTCGTACACCATGCCGAAGGAGCCCTGTCCCAGCTCTCGGAGGAGAGTGATCTTGTCTCGTGGGACCTCCCATTCATCGGGGACATAGACTGTGAGCAGAGAGAGAGTTTCTGAATTGAGCAAGTACCTTTGGGAAGACATTTCTGTAGCAGCCACAGAAATGGGCATAAATTGAAAAAATGACTAGAACAACTCCCTGAAGACAATGCCAGTCCCATACTGCTGCACTGTCTGAATGACCACACACCAAAGAGGGCACTGAAGGAAGCCCTCATTGCTCTCACCGTCGCTGGCGCTGAGATACTCAGGGTTAGAGGATGCATAGAGCGGCCCAGTTGGTCCTTCGGTTTGTCTGGAAGAGAGACACGCACCCGTCAGCACATCTGCTGCCTCCGACACGTCAGAACCGAAGGCAGTTTGATTCCCAAAGTGTGCAGCAAATGCAAACAGTCCCAATTTCCAACAGCACAAAGTATTTCCTAAACTAAATTACTGTTGCAGTCATTATCTAAATTAGAAAATAAACCCAGAGTTACTTCTAACAAACAAACAAAATCTTTGGATGCAGGTTTTGCTTGTTCTGGTGAAAACAACACAAAATTGCACTCACCTCTTTTTCACAAGCACGTAAGCAGCTCCAATAATGCCAGCAATTATGATGGCAAAAATAATCGGGACAATTATAACAGCAATATTAGGCTGAGCATTCACTAAGAGAGAAAGAGAGAGTTGGAGGTATTATATAGGTCCAAAATCCAAGTCTTTTCCTCAGTAAAATCTCCCCTTGGATAAATGGGAACAAACATGAAACTGGAGGCTGCTCCAGCTACAGACAGCGGGGCTGGTCAGAATGAGAACTCAGACTGCTGTTCAACAGCCACGTGAAGAGAAGTCACACATTTCTAAGTAACTTCAGTTTCTCCAAAGTAGATGATGTATTGGTAAATATTTTATGATCCCCTACAGTCCCCTGTGCATTGCTTGCTTATCCCCCATCTTCCAAAAATAACCCAGGCTTCTATCAGGAATTAAATGTTGGGAAAAACCCAGTGAACTCACAATAATCGGCGACATAAAAATAGGTAGGTTCTGTCCACGAGCCGTTTCCAGCCAGTGACGTAGCTCTTATACGGACACTGTAGTTTCCAGGCTGCAGTCCACGGAGTTTACAGCCCTGCTCGCTGGCAAAATGCTTACGGGAAACGCAGTAGTGAGCTTCCTGAGGGAGGAGGGAAGAGGAAGGCTGAATTACACCACCTCTGCAACAACCCAGAGCTCTATAACAGCACACCAGGAGTTCTACCTCACCTCCTTGCCTGGCAAATGTACACAAATAGGGCTTTCACATGCTCAGGTCTTTTCCAAGAGAGTGGTTTGTCCTGGATTTGCATTTTACAGTTTGGTAGTTCAGATTACAGAGAGCATATGCCATTTGCTGTACTAGACCTCAGCCCTGAAACCCGACCGGGGCTGGCAAGCCCTCCTGCCCACACAGCCCTGGCATTCTGCACGGGCAGCAGGGCTGCCCACAGCCTCTCTGCCTGCTCAACGCTCTCTTGATTTCTCAAAGCAACTTAAAACTAGATGGATGTTTTCTGTCCTTCTGTGAAATGAACTTTTAAAAACCCCACCTCCATGCAGAAAGCTGGCAAATCGGACACGCTTACTTGGCCAACAGGCAGCAGAGAGGCAGATTTCTATTTCTCAGTGTTGCCACAGCCAGCCTTGCAGAGGATACCAATTCATCAGTTAAGTTTTATGTCACACTGGTTCACCCACAGGCAAACCAGACAGGCCAGAACACCCTATGCACGATGCCTGTAAAAGGCTCAACTCTCCTGGACCCCCAGGCCGAGCTGCTTCTCCAAAGGTGCTGTGTTAAGGGACCCGCAGGAATTCTCACCTCTGTCTCCCCGAGACGCCCGTAATTCACTTCATACAGCACAATGAGACCGTTTGGCTCCTTCGGCTCCTGCCACTTCAAATGCACGGCATTTTTTTCAACCAGCTCATGGGTAACTGGACCAACGATGTCATCAGCCTTAGCTAAAACCAAGGTCATGATTAATTACAGTTTTATTTTGTGTCTTTTGCAAAATGCAAAACTGCCAGTACTTCGTCTATCATCCTTTTCTAGCAACCTGGTCTATGGAAGGTGTCCCTGCCCGTGGCAGGGGGGTTGGAACTAGATGATCTTTTAAGGTCCCTTCCAACCCAAACCATTCCATGATTCTATGATTCTTTCTTACCAGGACGTAAGAGAGCACCGGTCCTAGCGATGTTTCTGTGCTGCAGCTGGCTCCCGTAGGAAAAGCACTACTCTGAAAACAGCCATCAACCCACAGCAAAGCTCGGGACGATAATTACCTTCCGGCATGGTCCTGGCGCTGACGTAAGCTGCGACACTGCATCGGGATTCCTGGGCATCATGGTTACAAGCATGGAGCTCAATGCGATAGCCGGTGAAATGCCGCAGGCCCGAGATCACCAAAGACTCCTTAGACTTCACTTTTTCAAAAGGTTTCTGCTCCTCTGCGTTCTCAGGTGCTGCTGCAGAATAGTTTGGAGAGGATGCGATGGTGGGTATCACCACAGTGGCATTTGCCACAGAGCCGAGGTCTCTTCGTTTTCTTGATGGCCTGTGAAGTAACACAGGTTACAACGTCACGTGTTACATTCAGTGTAAACGCCTTCCTCTGAAAGGAGTTAAAACAGGAGGGCTCAGAGCACCACGGGAAACTCAGATTCAAGTCTCAGGTCTGCAATGCAGCAAAGAAATTCAGGACCTGGTTTTGTTTTTCAACACGCAATCTGCCTCACCTCCTGTAACACACAGAGATATTTAAAAACCACATATCCCTGAGACTCCTTCCCTGCACAGCTTCACACAGGGGGAAAAATAATCCAAGTCTGAAGCATTTCCTTGAGAATTCAAGTTCTGCTAGACGCTCTCAGCCCAACACAGCTTTACCAGGCCGCCTCACGGATGCCTTGTACAGTGCTGCCACGCTTCCAAGATCACCTCCTGCACACTCCAGCACACACAGTCGTACCACAGCCCCCTGCTCTGATGAACGTAGCTGCTCCGCATACCCCAAGGGTCATAAAGTCGCATTTGTAAAGCGTAAGACCTGTTTCACAGCTCACTGGAATACCTCTGCCACTGGTCCCCACAGCTGAATGCAGACAGATGATTTTAACCTTTTCCTGAGAGACCAAAATCAACCACGTTCCTTTCAACAGGGGCATTTAAAACTCACAGATCCAGATTCTCCACTACTTGTGTGGTTTGGTTAACCAAATCTTGCTTCTCGGCTCACTATAGTCTGAAAATCAGGTTTTTTGCAGTTGTAAAACCAGAATCAGCAGTGTGATCCTGTCAACTCACAAGTGAGCGCTACCACCCAACCGTCATGTCAGACTCTGCCCAGTAAATTAAAGAGAATTAAGAACCGTTCACACATTTCATTTTCTTGGAAAGGGACAAGTACCAAAACAAAACTCCTTGTTCTAACACTCCCTGTCCTGCTGCATATTTGCCACGAGGAATTCCAGGTTGGGAAGTAACCAACGTGGTGAATCAGTAATAGTGTTTGGTTGCACAAAAGGAATTAAAGCCACTTGAAGACAAGACCGTGTATTTTAAGGCGATGATGATCTTTTTTTGTGTGTGTATGTGTGTGCAGCTATTAAAGGGTACAAAGAGTGACCTGAACTGAACTCACACTTGAGGCATCTCCAGTCTCTAAAAATGTAACAAGCTGTTGAAGCAAATCTTTGCTCCTGAACTGAACTTTCCGCTGCCACCCTCTGACTGCCAGGCAAATGATTGGCCCACTACAGCTCCAACGGGGGACTGCACGGATCAGGTCCTTGGCTGCAACCAACCCCCAGCTCCGCTCCCTGGTGTTATTCCCCCTCCCCCAGCAAACGTGACCGGCTGGAAAGCAGATTTTAAGATTCCTGCAAACTAAACATCAGGTTGTACACAACGACGTGAGCATATCCATCCACCTGATGGAAAAATGGGATGCCAAACGGCAGGGTCAGCAGAGCACATCCTTTTCTCTTTCTCTAATTACTAGTTAACTCATTTTGGAGCTGCTGTTATCTCAGCTTGTGCATTGTTCATTCAGCGTCCCCCAACACTGGGGCAGAGTTCAGAGACCCAGGGCTGGGTCATGCCACCTCCCTCCTTCGGCAGGAATCTTGATGGTCAACCAGAACCTCGTCTGGACTTAAAAGCAAAGTTACACGTCACTGTTTACAATGTGTGGATTCAGCTGTTCCTCGTGTTTAAGAGAATTTTGTTTTTCCCAAGTAAAACAGTAATTTGACCACTGATGCAACACAGTAAAGTGCAAGAATAACTTCTCCCTTCTCAAGTAACAGAAAACAAGAGAAACTTTTGAAGCTGAAATCCCCGATCTTCCCATATTTATTATCCTGGATTTGCAGTAATTTTCTTGCCAAATTCTCTGTATTTTCAAACATCTGAGGTCTAGTGCAAATTTCATTATGACTCACAGCTGCTTCAGTAGCTCCAATGACCTTCCCTGTGAACTACCCAGATTCAGGTTCCTTTTCCTCCTGTTCCAGACTATCCACATGCATGAGGTTCCCGGAAGGATGGAAGCGACAACTCATCACATGTAATATGGCCTGCACTGGGGGACTTGAGAACTGCCTTAGCGAGGTTAAGCCATGTTTTATCACACATCTGAAACGAGCAGGAAACAGCTGGCCCGCCTTCCCCCTTGCGCTGGCAAAAGCATTTATGTATTTGTCTGATTAACTGGATTGAACTGGGAAACCCCGGAAAAAAAACGTTATGTTTCAGGTGAGTAATTTCCCAGATCTTGTTCTCTCTGTGACCCGCTGATGTGTGTAACGGCACACGTGTGTGCAACAGAGAGAGAGAGGATAGAGACAGAGAAGAGCGAGACTGCTTTTTCTGCAGTGGGGATGGTGGAGGGTATACCCGAAATTACATCCGGAATAGCAGCCGTTTAGGTCCTCACTGCCTCTCAGGACTTTTGTTACTTCTGAAATCTTTCCATGCTTTCCACAGAATCATGGAGCGGTTGAGGTTGGAAGGCAACTCTGGAGATTGTCTAATCCACCTCCCTGCTCAAAACAGGGGCAGCTAGAGCAGGTTGCTCAGGACCATGTCCAGTCAGGTTCTGAGTATCTCCAAGGATGGGGACTCCAGAACCTCCAGCGTGCAACCACCCGTTTGCTGTGCAAAACTCGTTCCAATAGAGGAGCAAATAACACAGGAAAGAAGAAACAAAGCATCAGCTTCTGATGGCCACTTTGTTCAGCTACAAAGGGAGGTTACGTGGTGTAAAGATACCCGCCAGCTCCGGCTGGGAAGGTGGGTATGGCAAGAAGCGTTTAGAAACTTCCACTTTGCCTTGCCAGCGCCAGAGCAAATTAACCCACGAGATGGGTGATAGGATCTCCTTGAGTAGCTAAATCAACCGTGCACGAGGGGAAGGAACAGTGACTTCCAGCAGGGTTCTGAGAGTCAGGTGAGACCAGACCTGGACGAAGGCAGAGCATGGCGGATCCATGGCACAGCCTCATACGGACTGGACACTGCACAGGGATCGGACAGCTGGGAACAGGACAGGAGGAGGAAAATTCCTTGTGGAAAACAAGGAGACAAGATGTAGGGGGAGTAACTTCTCAACTGCTCTTTCTGCAGCCCTGCCATCTCCTATTCCCTGCTGGCCTCATCTGTGAGACTCCTCCTTGTGAGTGGCAGAAGGCTTCTGATCTCGAGGGGAGTCCACACAGAGCCTGGAGAGACGTCAATAAACTATCAGAAGCCACACAAAAAGAACCTGAAGTAAAACACACTTCTTGTTCAGTCGCCAGGCTCTAGACAGGCTGCCCTGTGAGCAGGCAACAGGCACGGTATTCACCTAATTCTAATTTACACTGCCACAGCCTGGAGCCTGTCAGAAAAGACAAGCAGGACACGTGCTGGCAGGAAGGTGTCTTTGCTGCTGACTTGTAACAGCAAAAAGGGCTTGTTTCAAAAGGGTTAGTTAGCCTAGGGAAGGGGAGGTTTCTTCCTTAGCAGGCTGACAAGGTGGCACATCCTGGTGATTGGTTTCTTCCTAAAATACATACCCCAGAAACTGGCCTGAGAAGCATCCTGGGCTGGCTGCACAATAAAATTGAAAAGAAAGAAAAAAGAAGAAGAAAAAAAAAAGCAATCAGATTGTCAGAATTGTCTGCCTACATCGAGAGGAGTTTGGCTTCCGACATGGCTTGGTTCTCTGCTGCTTCTGAATATGTTGTGTGCTGGCATCATTTTGCACACTGCAACTTGTCCTGATCGGCACCAACAGCAAGGAAAGAGCAAACGGAGTGACTCTGCACAAGCTTCCACGTGACACCCGCAGGCATCAAGCCAGGCTCACAGAGACACTGTCCAGTAATGTACCCAACAATAAAACCCAAGTAAGAATAATAAAAATAGTTCAGGGCAGCAATGCATCTTTTGTCCAGCAGCTGCAAATAAATGTTTATTGGCTGAGGGCAGTAAGCAGAGAATAAATTTAGAGCACAAAATGCGTGACAGCGAAGAGGGTAAATCGTTAGAGACTCTAACCTGATTCCCAGCGCTTCCTCTGTAAGTTGCATATGAAGTGTGAAGACATTCAACACCACCTAATGTGACACCGTGTGTGCCATTCAAAACAGGACATCCACCGCCCACAGCAGCTGCATTCCTCATGGTATTGGAGGTATTTCCCAGACTAAGTGCAAGGAAGACCGCAAATACCGTGCTAAAGGACAAGACTAAGGCATGGTGAACTTTCCCTTTTTCTTTTCCTTTTCAACTGCATGAAGAGCTAGACCACAACATTTTAGGGCAGAAAAAAATAGCTATTCTTGGCATCACAGACATTTAAATGAGCTGCGGGCGTTTAGCTATTTGTTAAGGATTCTGACTGTATTCTCAAGCTGAGGAGAACTCAGAGACAGGAAATAAAAGCAGGATCTTCCCTATCTGTAGGAACACCAGTCGTGGGTACTCAGCTCTCCACCACCCGTTCAGCTGGACCAGACAGCCCCGCACAAGCCCAGAGAGACCGGCAACACGGCCACGTCCAACACGTGTGTTTCGTACGAACCACATCTCCCTACCCCACAGCACCCGGTTGGATATTCGTACCTGGGGACAAAAACCTCATTGTGAAGGTAGTTCTCAAATGTCTTGCGGAATGCAGACTCTTCCAGCTCCTTCTGTATTTGGGAATCGGTTTTGGGACAGGAGCAACATTCTCCACTGACATCCTCATTTTCACTTTGATTGTACTTCTGAGGGTCTTCGGATTCAAAAGGCGGAGACCACGTCCTTGAGGGCAGTTTTAATCCTAGGGACAAGACAATTTTAATAGCACTCATGCCTGACATGGCAGCCGCAGATGTTGGATACTACGTGTGTGTTTCATAGCACATTTCGGCATTCTGAGCTTTCAGAAAAACAAGCTGAGCACGTTTCCCTCTTTTTTTCAACGGCTTTTGATTCCAAACTGTGCTGTCTTTGAAAGGGAGCTCAGATGCTGCTGCAGTCAGAGTTCTACCCCAGTTCATCTCAGTTTCGGTAGCACAGGGCAGTGCCCAGTGAAACTCTGTGTTCTGAAAAAATTCCAAAGCAGGCACAGGATGTCTTAACAAATTAAGTGATTTCCAGAAACACCGAGATTGTTTCCAGTACTGTGTCCATAGCTGCTAGGAAGTTATTCCTCAGTTTTAAAGGAACAAGTGCAGAAGGGAGATCCCCAGGGGGAAAAAACCCATCTGATTATTTTATTAAAAAAAAAAAAAGGGGTTTTGGAGAGCTTTTGCACAGAACTGGGCCATAGCCCCTCATGTATAACGTGACTGAACAATGGGAGAACGCAGCTGCAGCTCAACCTGTTGCTTGAGCAACCGCCTTGCAAACAGCAAAATTAGGGATCCAGAGCACCTCCAGATTTGTGAAAAATCTCCATCCAGTTCTGAGAAAGCTACAAAGAAAGGCAGAGAGAGAAACACACACTCACCTTTTAAGCAGTAATCAAGTTCGTACAGCTCACTGTCTTCTGCCTGCTGCTGCCAGAACACCAGGTAGTGCGTGATGTTTCCGTTGGGCTCCGAGGGTGGCTTCCACTTCAGAATGATTTGGGACGAAGAGTTGGAAACAGATATGGGATCTAATGGGACTGACGGAACTGCATGGGTGGGAAAAAGAGACAGGTCACTTCCCCTGCTCTGCGAGAGCAAAGGACAAAGGACAGGACAAAGGAGAAACACAGGCGAGTTGCCATGTCCATGGGAATGTCCATGTCCGTGGTAGGTACACTGACACCAGCGTCAACACAAGCTCTTACACGCGGCCACATGAGCCTGAGGGATGAAGTGCACGTGGGCACGACCTCCCCACGCAGGGAAGCGCACGTCCTTCCATTCGTTTAGGAATACTCAGCTACCAAGTAGAGCAGCAACGGCCGTGCAGGTTGCACAGCCATGGGATGACCACGACTACCAGGCAGAAGGCTGGTGAGGTCTGTTTTGCACCTGCAAGGCCACACGAATTAATGACACTGACCAGTAGCGTTGGTCTGGACGTAGATGATTTCACTCTTTGCTCCGTATGTCCTTCGCTCATCTGAGAAGGTGACCAGAGTTTTCACAAACACAGCGTACTGCGTCCACGGCTTCAAGCCCCTCAGGAGCCAGCCTGGCTGGGCCTGGGCTTTGGGCTCGTTTGAGCGTGGAGGTGGGTCAACGTCTACGACTGTCCAGCTATTTGACCCACAGGCATCTTGGCCATCAAACTCCGTCACATTCTGGTATGGACTTTAAAAAAAGAGAAAAGCCTCAAATTAACAGAATCCTAATTCAAGCTTTTAAAAATGACATTCCTAAAGAGATCATTGAAGGTTAGAATCCTTTACCCTTTGGAGAAAGCACAACTATCTCACTGCACGTATTCGGAACATGATGCACAGGGAGCTCCGCAGCCCAGTCTCCCAACAGCATCGCAGATCGGGTCCTGTTCCACAGATGACCCCAACAACTAAACCCAGGCTAATTATTTTCAGCTTTATGAAAGCCAGCTCAGTAACCTTGATTCTAAAAGAATCTTTCCCACCTCAAAAGGATTAAAAACCTCAACACCCCATGGCGATAGTGGGGAGATGATAAACTCCATGGTTAGAGTATGTGTGTCTAGAACAGCTGGAACAACTAATGTAGTTCTTTAAGGAGGAATTTTGACTGGACACAGCTCAGTAAGTCAGGGATCTTAATGAACACTTTTCTATAAGGGTAACATTGGGATCTTAAGTGTAGGAGCCCGACAGCCACAGAGACTAAATAGCTATGCCCACAGCAGGTTTAATATCTACTTTTCAATGCCAACTGCCAGTTGTGGAAGCCCAGCATGGCTATTATTTTGTAACCTAACGGTGGATCACTTACGCTTCTTTGTAAAAAAGCATAAATCCCAGGAGATCACGGAAATCGGGAGGCCAGTACGGCTCCCACTTCAACAGGATCTTGTCATGAGAAGTTCTAATGGAAGAAAATTTCAGCAATTCATTTTCACCTGTAACACAACAGAACCAACAGTAATTTTGTTAAGGCTGAAAAATAAAGGTTTCTATTTTTAATTATTTTGAAAGTTTATTTTCTCCACGGATAAACATGAGAATCTTGGCATTGAGAAGAGCTACTCATTAAAACCTTACCTTGCTTGGTTGCTATTTCTGCCTGAAGCCAGGGGTTGGAACAGGTGACCTCCTAAGGTTCCTGCCAGCTTACATCTTTCTATGACTTTATGAAAATGACCCTGTAGAAGAGCTGAACTAAATTCTAGTAAGTGAAAAACCTAAAGGCAATGTATTTTAAAATTCATGATGATCTACACAGCTGAATCCAGTAGCATAGTTTGCACAGAAGGCAGAAGCTACAAAAACTAACTGCCTGAATTCCAGCCTTGCCCAGGAGTAGCATGGTCCCTGTGCAAACAGGAGGGAAGGACAACGGACAGTTGTGGGAGGGTGGGGTTTTGAGGCTCAGGGGACACATTATGGTATGGTATGTCCAAGCAGTCCGAGAAGGACAAACTGTGTAGCTCTGACTGGATTTGCCATTCCTGCAGCAGCTACACAAGGGAGGAAGAACATTCATTTCACTGGCATCACATCCAGAACAAACAAGGGCTTTGTTTTTCCTCCTTTTTTATTTTTTTTTGTAAACAGGACGCTGCCAATGTGAAAACTGCTCTGAAATGTGAAAACAAACAAAAAGCCAAACAGGCTGGCAACCTGTGGTTTGAGCTGGGAGGATGGCACAGGGAACCACTCAGCAGAGTGAAGTTAAAGCTGGCAAAGAGAAATACAACCATCTCCTCCAGCTGCCTTCAAACAAAACAGCCAGCCAGCCCGGGGGCTGCACAAAACCACATGACAGAGCTGAGTTTGCACCCCAAATCCAGTCTCATCCCCAAATCCTGTCTCATACCCAAATGTGGGAAGAGCTAGTTGATGTCTCAAGGGCAGAGATAACCTTTACAGGCAGCTAATTCCTTGTGCCTCCTTCCCTCTGCCCGGGCTGGAGCTGTGATAGCCTTGAGGGTACGGCTCCCTGTAGGTTTTTTCACTGGTACTGCCAGTTTTTAGGCAGGCAGTCATTACATTCCCTTCTCCACATGTTGCCACGTGTTGTTACGTGGCAAACCAGCTTAGGAAACAGATTTAGCTGAAAGATCTCCACTTCGTTAAGTCTTTTACAAACAGCTACACCAGCATAACGAGGGGAAGGGGTTGCTGAAGCGATGCTGTCACCAAATACAGAGCAACACTGCAGCCCCAGGATGATGGAAGCTGCACTGCAAGCTGTGGAAAGAGCAAGGAACTGAAACGCTCTTGAAATGAACCTGAAATCACAGCTGAAGTAACGCTGGGGGTTTTGGCGGCAATACCTGCTACAAGCGTCTAACGTGTCAACCTGCACGTGCTCCTGTCCCTGTGTGCACGTAGAACTTGGTGGGGCTAGACAATAAATCAGAGCAGAGAGATGACACAACCCAAGAACAACAAAGCAGAAACGGCTCGCTATTTTTTACCCCATATTAATTCAACGGTCTGGTTCGCCATGCGGCCCTGTAAGAGTTTTACTGGCACAAACAGGGTAAGGGGATCGTGCGTGGCATAGAATGGGAACAAACTGCAGGGTTGGGGTGCCCAAGAACTGTTGCCACAACAAGTGCCTGCAGAACTACACCTTCAGCAACCTGTAGCAACAGGACAAGTGGTAACGGGTTTAAATTGAAAGTGGGGAGGTTTAGATTAGATATCAGGAAGAAGTTCTTCCCAGAGAGGGTGGTGAGGCACTGGGACAGGTTGCCCAGAGAAGCTGTGGATGCCCCATCCCTGGATGCCTTCAAGGCCAGGCTGGATGAGCCTTTGAGCAACCTGGGCTATGGAAGGTGTCACTGCCAATGGCAGGGGGGTTGGAACTAGATGATCTTTAAGGTCCCTTCCAACCCAAACCATTCTATGTTTCTATGACTTTCCTTAGAGCAGAAAGCAACACTGTGTGTTTGCTCCTTAAGCATGTGCTCCTCACAGTCACAGGCACTATCTTATTGCTGTTCTTGAAGAAAGCTGTTAGCGTAAAAACCTCCAAGAAGCAAATTGCTGAAAAAAATATCTTGACTGTTGTCATAGCAATTCCCTCACACAGCTCCAGAGACAGGGGGAAACCCTGTTTCTCTACTGTGTTTATTCCGTGTGCATACTGTCGCCTCACGGCATGGGAAAAGAAGATGATGACTATTAATCAGGTACTCAGCAGTAACACAAAGTCCCAGTCTGGACTGAGGTTATGTCGCGCTACACTCTCCAAAAAGACACAATACCCTCAGCCCTGAACACCTCCCAGCTGAGCACACAAAGAGCAAACTTCTGAAGACCAAAGCTGGCTAGGTAGGCTCCTGGCCAGATGCAGAACCCGTAAGTGCTTTTACTCGTGGCGCATTGACAGTGTCGCTGCAGCGCACAAGCAAGCGGCAAGTCACGTGTCTGGTGCTTTACCAAAAGGACAAGGACAGTCCCTGGAAAAACATCACAGGCCAGGCTGGGAGAAATAAGTGTGAGGTCGGCAAGGCAGAGGGAAGGGAAAACGATGCAAGTCTCGCTGCATTCTGAGGCTTTCTTACATGAAGCTTGATCACCGTTCGTCTTCAGGGCTATGTCGTTCCTTTCCTGACGCCCCTTAGTCCCAGAAATCTCCTCCATCTTGTGGATTTCCGACAAGCACAGTTTGGGATTGTAGTGGAAGAAAAGTTTGCCTCGTGCAATAGTGAGGTTGTGTTTACCCCAGTCCCAGAGTTGGCGAAGATTCTGGTTGTCCAAGGCGTAAAATGAATAATTCCTGAAAGCAGAGAATGAAGTGTGGATTGGGGGGGGATGCACTGCAAACTCTTCTTTTCTCATGCACTAATCCAGACAGATGAATGCAAACGATCTTCCCTGGTAGCCACAAGCCACAGGCAGGGCAATATTTAAAAATAACTTAGGGATTGTTTACCAATACAAATCACCCTGATAGCACTGGCACTCCTTACACTTCAAAGCATTAAAATAAAGTCTCTTTCGAAGGAACTCACCCAGCTTCTAGTGTTTCTCCTCTAATCAGATGCAGTTTACGAAAAAAAGAAAGAGAAACCAAGGCGTAAGACCGGCGGATTTTTAGGTAACCTGAGATTTCTTCTATCAAGCCAAGATTCGCTTCTAGCTCAGCTGCTATGTTATCTGCAGAGAGAAAAACAGTGGGTTCAGTTTTCTGATATCACAGAGGGAAACACTGATCTCAGAACCCAAACACATTATGTAGAACCACTTTACCTAAATTCATAACACCTCACAAAATCAGTTATCAAAAAAGCCCCAAATGAACATCACAAGAGCCTCTGCTCTGCGGTTGTTTTTCTGAATCACTCTAAGATTCAGAGTGGTCAAAGCAAAAGAGAAATGCCCCGGCTCGTGGAGGGTGTCATATTCACTGACCTGACACCCAGCGCTCCCTACCCCCTTACTCATGCAGAACTTACTTCCTCCACGGATATTTATAACCAAGCTTCCATTAACAACTGTGCAGCCACGGAGCTCCTGTGCCGATGTCACCGAATCTATCGTCTTCTCCTTCCCGTAGTCGCAAACCTTCGGACAGGGCCCTGCGCAGGGTGTGCAGTGCAAGCTGCAAAACAAGAGTCAGGCACGTAGGCGTGATGCTTTGGCACAACGTCATCTGGGGCGTCCCCAGCAATTCCCAAAAGTAATCGATTCACAGCAACGGTGTCCTGACAATGTGCCACGGGATTCACTCGCAGTGCATGGCTCC
>NW_010260945.1:0-49792 GCF_000690775.1 Eurypyga helias
GGAGTTAGCAAAGCAGCTAACAGAGTTAGAGAGAGTGTAACAAAGTGAAAGTGCAGTGGCCCCCGAGCCCACTCCCGGCTTATGTACCGAGCATGATGTACTATGGACTGAAATACCCCTTCGGTCGGTTTGGGTCAGCTGTCTGAACTGTGTGTCCCCCCTGCTGCCTGTAGTGAGGCTGGGAGCGCAGCTGCAGTATCAGAAACTGAGAGTCCTTGAATTTGGTGCAAGCACTCCCCAGAACCAGCTAAAAAGACATCTTATCGGTACTTTTCTCAGGATAAATCCAGGAACACAGCTTCATACCAGCCACTGTGAAGAGAGTTAACTCTTTCCTGACCAAACCCAGCACATGTTCCTACCTGGGACCTGGCTGGCTGTACAACACCTGCTTTCCCAGGAAACACGTGTGTGCAAAGAAGGGAAATGGTGCTTTAGACAGACATGAAATCAAGGAGCAAATAAGAACAACTTTCAGTCTTACAATTAACAAGACATTGAAGACATGACATGTATTTCAGACTTGAATAAACATTATTCAAGTCTGAAATACATATTGCAGTCTAAAATACATCAGAGGATACACAAATACCTGAATATAGAGCTTGGAAACATCTGGTATTTTCATTACAGTTTGCTTGTTGAATCAAATTTATTCTAAGATAGAATTGGCCCAATTTAGCCAAACTGTACTTCCTTTAAAAAGATGTAATTATGAAGAATTTCTAGTAGTTTTGAGAATGAGTGTTAGAACCCAGAAGATAAGGCTGTCATTTATTTTCATGCGTAGGTGACAGGAAAACAAGGAGGGGAAAAAAAAAAAAGTGTTCTGAGGATATTTATTTTTAAGCTTTTCTTACAGCTCTTTTCACAAGTTGGTGCTATTTATATTGAGTGTTATAACAAAAGGTCTGAATTCAAATATTGTGACATCTTCTATAGCTATTTCTTTGTATGTCTAAAATAAAAAGGTCACATCACTGGAACAAGGGTCCTAAAGGGTGGGTTTGCACACTGATTGAAAAATTAATATCTAAAAGGATTCATTGTATAATAAGGGTTGTAGCAACCCACTAAGGTAGGTGTGCCCTTTGCATTAAACTTCTGAAATATCATTGTTTCTCTTCATCTTTTACTATATAAGGGTGACATCTGAGAAAACGTATTTTCTGGAAAGTAACTATTTCACTGTAGCACTATTTACTTCAGGGACTTCCCTGGGATTTTTATTTTTTTTAATCATTTAAAACAGGAGCTGGGAAACTCCTTGTAATTGAGAGCATGGCTCAAGTTTGACAATAAGAAATAAACAGGAGTTTTCCTAGACTGGGACTCTAATGTGTCTCATCCCTTTCTTCGAGGCAGTTAAATATGCACTGCTGCATGAAAGACAACATAGGTGCATGAAAGTCAGCGTAGCTACACAGACTTGCTTTTGCTGGAACATCCAGAGAGTTGAAAGTGAGCTGTCCTGGTGACGCTTTGCAATTTAGCCAATGGCATTTTTGCTTTTAGAGGAGTTGGCATATGAAGTAAAGACTCTGTGTTATTCATCTAGGATGTTGTCTTGCCTATATACTTTGGTCTGATAAGTAAATTCTTTAAATCAAAAGGCTACTTGTGTAAATTGGGTTGGAAGAGTTTGGTCCACAGATCTGATCACTCATATAGGATGGATTAGAAACCACAGGTCTCACAGTCACCTTTACTTAGTCACAAACTTAGCTTTAGTCACACAAGTACTATCCAAATGAGATACACACTGAAAAATAGAAACTTATCTAATGTTTCTGCTGAGTCGGTATTTTCAGCCAAATCTGCTGAATCTATTGATGTATTATTTAAAGTTCAGTGTAGTCACAGCAAATATTCCCATTAATTTTCAAAGGTTTTGGATGAGGGAAGTAACCGCTACAAAGGAAGGCATAACACAAAAGAAATACTGGGAAATGGGGTAAAAGTTTCTAGGGTGAGTTTGGGACCATTCTGACTATCAGATGAACACTAAACCCCAACAACAAAAATCTAAAAATAAGATGATCTGTTCAACTTTTCTATTCCTTCTCTTTTCCCAGTCCTATTTATAAAATCTCTGTTTCAGTGTGAAACTGAAAGTCATCACCTAATGCTCATTAAAAAGAGGAAAAACACGAATTAAAGATAGAACAGAAGGTGTTGATTTGAATTTGCCCATTGTTGTTGTCATTGAATTTACTAGGTACTATGTATGCAAATATCACTTACTGTGATAGTTTGGTAACGTTTGCCCACAGAAGTCTCAATAGCCTGTCAAGTCTGAACAGTTTAAACGACACAATCACATCCTTTCTGAATGTCAGAGGTCTAGTTAAAACTTTTACACCATTACAGTTTTAGCTTTATAATGAAATCAGGCAATGCAGGTGATTTTTCCAAAGGGGGTAAAACAGTAAGAAAAGCTGTGAGTGAGGAAATGAACTATCGCTGTTGGAGCTCTCAAGACTTTTTCTCCTATAGCTTTCCTCTGTAGCTTGTCAGGTTCTCCATGGAAAGATAAGGGTGTAGATGATGTTAGGAAACAAAGGTGAGTAGAGTAGGCAGGGATGTTTTTCAAATGTTCATTTGATTCTAAGGCAAAAAAAATGTGGAAGGCTAAATTTGATGACTAATCCTGCTAATTTATCAATCTTTCTGTGAAATTAAAGGTTCAGGACAATATCCTCTGTTGGTACAGTCACGCAGCTAATGTGCTCAAGACAGTGGAGCAAGTCAGTTCATGACAGTTGCATATCTGATCTTATTAATCCAGTCAAACATACAGGGTTCATCTAACCTACATAACAGAGTGTGGTGGAAAGATGCCTGAGTGAGTAGGAATTTGAATCAGTAAAGTAAGCAGAACAGTATGATTCACTTCACCAGCTCTATGCCTGAGCAAGCCTGATTCCTGCAAATTTGGTGCAATGCTTTAGCTCATAAGCCTAAGAAGTCAAAAGACTGCTTTAGCTGAAGCATCTCTAAACTACTTTCTTTTGGAAGATAACATTAACCTTAATGAACGTGTAATGATTTTATAAATAGTAGCTTCTGGACTGAACTGTGTCTGTAAGAGTTAAGCATCATGTAATGAGCAATTATTTCTCCGTGCTCAAACACATCATGGTACCCTACTACATAATAATGATCTGTTGTGATTAACAAAGCAGTGGAAATATTATACTGTATCCATTAGCTGTAAAAACACAAAGTTGGGTGAATTTTAATAACAATCAATATGTTTGTTAATACAGATATTTCTTACTACAGATATTAAGCACTTAAATCCTCCAAGTTCTTATGTTAACAGACTTGACTGGGAGAGGAAGGAGAAGCAGAATGTCAGCAGACTCCAGAAAAATACTTACTTTGTGTCACAGGAACCTAATGTCAGCCAGAAGAGGCCAGTTCACAACTGGTATTAAAAATCCTTTAGTAAAGGGAAGGACAGCTACGTATCGCAAAGTTCTTACTGTAGCTTCAAACAGCTGGTAATGCTGTATAATGCCTGGTGTATGCCTTCAACTGCAGTCACAAATAATGCCATTCTAAAAATCATAGAATGGTTTGGGTTCATCAAGAAATATGGAGTATAACAGCAAGAATTTCCAAAATGTTAATTGCTATTGTGTGCAATTACTTTTCCCAGTGTGTTAATAGACACATCAGTGTTCTGCACAGAATTCATAGAAAAAAACGTAAACAATATCTTTTAATCCAAAGTCCAAAAAGGCACACAATAAATAATTTGGCCCATGATACAGGTAGTCTAAAATAATGAGCTCACAAATACTAGGATGGACAGACTACGGAAAAGAAATCAGAAAAATTATTTGCTTGTGTGTACTAGCTAATATTCAGAATAGAAATTCAGCTCTGAGATAATACCACATTATCACCGTGACCTTGGGGGTTTTTATATTTAATATATAATATGTTTTTAATCTGATGTATCAAAGCCCTAAAATCATAAGGGGTTTTTTCAGTAAATGAATACAAGGAGTGCTGGTTTCAGGCAGGAATGAGCTCCTTTACTTCACAGTGCTGTTGGCTGGCCCAGAGAGGCCAAGGGAGAGTTTCATTCCATGGTACACCAGTCTCAGTGCACATGTGCAGTTCTGAGGCAGGTAATGGCCTGAGGTGGTCGTTAAGACTTGGGCTAGCTTGATTAGCTCCTTTGTTAGCTCTTGGCAGGATTGTTAGAGGTGGGGCTGATTCGTTTCATTAGTGGGTTTGGGGGGAATCTGCTGTCTTTTTGTCCCAGCAGGGCTTCTTGGGACCTGATTGTTTGCCAGTCAGTGGGTGGTGAGCTATTGTATTATATGTTCTGTTTTCTATTATTTTAATTACTTACTAGTAGTAGTATTGTTAGCATCACCATAATTTACATTTATATTATTAAACAGTTCTTATCTCAACATTACAAGCTTTCCTTGTCTTTTCTTCCAACTGTCCTCCTGCACTGGGGGAGGGGAAGGGGAGGTGAGCGAGCCACTGTGTGGCACTGATTTGTCAGATATGGTTAAACCACAACACATGGTTAATTATTTAAAATTATGCAAACCCACATAGAAACAGAGATTTGAAAGGTCTTTAGTGTTTTATTTGTTCAAGTTTCAGCTTTAAATGGGATTAAATATTTAGGTAAATCTCCTCAGAGAATAGTGTGCAAAAGTTTACATGTAATATTTTATTCCTTTTTTTGGGTTGCTTCCTTCTTTTTCTATTAGTTTCTGTTTAAGCAGAACACTCTTCGTACTAAAGCCTCTAGCAATAAACCTCTTAACTGTCACTAAAAGCTTCAATATATGATCTTTACTATCCCCATCAATCCTCCTTATTCTAATGAGCTGGATATATGGGAAGCCTGTTCTTAAAGAGCTGGTGGTCAAGTTATCAGTATGCAATTGGTTGTTCCCCTCCATATTCCCTGGGGGCGGGACAGGGGGTGGCGAGGGAAGGGGACAAATCACTTTATTATCTCTCTGGCATCATACAATTCACATGTGTTACTAACAGCAGAGAAACATGCAACTTAATATATATTTTTCTCGAATATTACTTGCTGTACTGTAAATTTCTCATCAGCAACAATAAAACACGAGTACAATTGATATTCTTGTATATCTCTGTTGGCTGATTGTAACACATTTTAAAAATTCTATTTGTTTTGTAGGTGGTCTTTGCAATTCCTTCATTCTTAAAAAAAATTACAATGTTTCTAGGTCACACACATTTCTTTGTGAATAAGAAGATTCAGGTAATATCACACAGTAGGTGAGATTTTGTACACATCTTCAGCTGACATAGCATTAATTTGAAGAGATAATAAATAATCAAGATCTAAAACTGGAACATCACCTAACATGAAAGAAGCCAAATCCTATGTTTGGTGTTGGCAGTTAAAGCATCTGTCATAATCCTGAAACCAATTATTTCTGTTTTCGCAGTTTTCTTTTGTGATAAATGCATGTGTAAAACCAACATATTCCTTAATATCAAATTCTTGTAAAAACCTTCACTGAGTATTTTAGGCCCAAAAGAAACATAACTGGTATTTCAGTGAGAGATCCTGAACCCAGTAACAAAGAAAGGACTTGGCTTACCAGGCAGAGGCTCCTGATCTGCATAGAGAGCTGGCAGCTCCACACATTTGTCTTCATTAGGGTTGAACCAGCAGTCAAATGCTAAACACATCTCTTCCTTTGTGCCTGTGTGCTTCATATGCAGCAAATCCAAGTGCCACGGCTGTTTTAGCTCGCTGTGTGGGCCAGTTACCTGAACTTTGTATATTGAGCCAATATCTGCCAGTTTATCCTATGTAAGGAAAAAGAGAAGATGAATGGATCTCATTCTAATTGTGCCAGATCAAATGTAGTTGGCAGCTGTACACAACAGTTGAACAAACTTCAGTAGTTAAAGAATTGGGGCAGATTTATAACTGCTACTATTTTTCCCCCTTTCTAATCAATACAAAATTGATTTACTAATATGAATGAGGAGATGGAATGCTTGAGGTTTGATATCAGGGAACGAGTGATCGCAGTCACTGCTGAAATTTGTACATAGAACAAGTCACAGTGTTCACATATATTATGCTGATTCAGTAGACTATTTGCAGGCGCAGAAGCTTTAGTCAATTTTATAAATTTTGAACACTAATAGAAATATTTCTTGCAACATGTAATAAAAAATAGTGCAATTAACTATAAATTTCAAGGAGAATTAATCTGATTTTGAAGAAACATCCAAGACATCATCCATCTTCAACCTGTATCATGTTTTCATATGGAAGCTGTATATTAAAAGATCTTCCTCTTCTTGCATTCATGCTTCAGAAAAAAATCTTCTAGTTCTACTGGGGATAGTAAAGCATCTCTATGACATACCATTGCTCAAGTAACCTAAGCTATAGGAGGTCTTAGATAACTATATTCATTGGTTTTAAAACAATAATTTTTCCTTCTAAAGGAAAAAGAAGGGAGAAAGGAGAAGTTGTCTTTTCCTCTTCCTACTCCACACTTCTCATATTCTTTCCCCTGCACTTTCATTTCCAGTACTGCCCAGCTATAGAAGCGCATGCAACCTGACTTCAGCCTTTCATCTCACAAGGCACTTCCAGTTTCATACTATTTCTTTATATTTACCTGAGGTTCTTGGAAATAACTTGGGTAAACCTTCTGGGTACTCCTCATTCTGGATCATGTTTATGGCCTAGGCTGGTCTGCTTAGTTCCTCTTTCATTAAAGAGGAACATGAAAATATAGCCAATTATTTTTTTAGCTCAATCATTAAGTTCAATTTACTTGACTAATAGGTGGAAGAACCAGGAAACAGTTTCATTATTCACAACTCCAAGGCTACTGTCCAATGAATCTCAAAATGAAAAGTAAATTTTCATGCACTCTTTGGGCTTTTTGCCAGGGTTCTCTTTAGCCTTTTTGGTTTTTTTTTCCTGATTTTCTCTTGCTACCTGCTTCAGCGATCCCAGCAGTCAATCCTGAAGAAACATCTTTCAGGATGTGGCTTCATGAACGTATTTCTCTGATGCAAAGCTGGCTTGTGAAGTTCACATTTCTCTGTCTGCCCACTTGCTCCCATTCCCTCAGTCCTGCCCTATATTTCTTTCTGCAGATGCAGGATGAGGTTAAAATAAAGGCTGAGGAACTAATCCAGGTAAAAACTCCCCATTTTCTCACAGGGATCAACCATTTCCTCAAAACCCACAAAAGGCAACAAAAGGATGGAACAAGCAGTACAAGAACAGGACAAGTAGTAGTCACACTTCCCTTGAATATTGTCCTAGTTTACAGCACTTTGTGGTTCAGGAGATTCCTGAGCCAGAGGAGGTGTCTACCTTCAGGTCGGTTCCAAATCTTACTGAACTGGTCTTTCATGAGAAGTAAAACCATAAAAGCGTAAGAGTAACATCGTGTTGGCACTGGGAAGAAATTATGGTTACAAGAGGGAAGTAGGAGTGTTGGGAAAAGAAGCAGGTTACAGTTCAGTGAAAGTAGACCTCAGATGCTTGTTAATATTTCAGTTGATGGGTAATATGAGGATATGAAGACAAACAACAGAAGGGCAGAAGAACTGAATAAAGGAGAAAATTTGTAGGTAAAAAGGAGCTGATCAAGAAAAAAAAAAAAAGTGATAATGACAGGTAAAAAAAGAGAGAAACCATACAAGAAAAAGCAGTTACCCCAGAGGAACGTGGTGGCAGAGGTGGATAAATTACATGAAAGAGAAAAATGAACTTTCTGTTGGATTCATCTCATTTATGATTCTTCCTTCTCCATCATTGGCTCCAAAAGCTCTATAGTATCCCATGGCATATTGTATGTTTACAAATTACTTACTTTTGTGGGATCAACAAAGCCTGTAAATCAGTACCTGCAGTGTGGTATATACTGTGATGTGCACCAAGGGACCAATTCACTCACTTAAGCATTCTCAGTATGAGACACTGGCAGAATCTGCTCAAAAAGCATCGTTCTAGTGACAGTGGTACTACCGACAAATGAAAATGATGACCTGTGCCAAACTACACAGAAGACTTAAAAATCAATTTGGTAATTTAAAGAAACAATTTATCTCAAAATTAAGTGGGTTATCAGCTACATGATTCTTAGTCTTTTCTTTCAACAGAGAAAGGTTTAAGTACTTCGATCTGAATTGCTTTTCCTGTAACTTGAAGTGACAACTTTTTGTGACTCAGGTTGCCATAGAAGATAAAAGAAAGGCATATGGGATACTCTTCGTTGCTCAGGTCAGATCCGGTGATGTCCATTATCCAGAGACCTGATGACTTCATGTTGATTTCAGGCAGCTGAGGGCTAGAAATCAATCTTCTACCTTTAAAAATTATCAAAGAGAAAGGGGAAAGATGACAGCATGAGAGAATGGCATAATTTAACAGGATTGTAGCCTTTATGGTGCACAAACAAAGCTCTATTTGCAGGTTATGTTGTATCTATAGCAACAGTTTACTAAGAATAACACATCAATACCTTTATTATATATTTTGCCAAGAATTTAACAGCTTAATATTCTTTCTGTGTTTAAAATTTAATTTCAGAGGTATTTTCTTGATGCCAAGGTATTTTCCTTGGCATGTTTAGAAGTAATTGCTACGAGAATATTCAGTCACCTTTTAGAGGTCTAATTAATTGTTTTTTAAAAAGCAATCAATGTTACTAAAACCACTTTATCATTTCGAAACACCAGCCATCTGTAGCAGGTAGGCACCTAATGCAAAATGAACAATGCCAATGAACTCCACTTGTAACTACATCTTTCCTAGCAATATAATATCTGCTGAATAGTGCAAGACTGACAAGTAAACCTATAATAAACACACAAAAATATTTTCCAGATCCTCAGAAAATAAATATTACTATCTCCTTCTCTTTTTCTTCACTAATTGCTGTAATCCTTCATTTTCATTCTGCTTTAATCATTCTACAGGAAATGAAAATGATTTAATGGAAGGGAACAGCTCAGTAAAATATACTTTCTACAACTCAGAAAAAAACACACAAGTGAATACCAGTATACCTATCACGGGCACCGTATGTTTTTAAACTGTTTTCTCCCTCTAGGCAAAATTTTGTAGCTCATTTACTCTGCACGGAATTGTTTCCTCAGCACTGAAGGAAGGAATTTTTTCTACTTGTTCTAAATGACCAAAGCTCCTACTGCAAGTGTCCTTTTGCCAAATACATCCGGGTTTAGATTTGCACGACTTGTGGTGTAGTAGGCTTGAAATAAGCAGGAACTGAGCATACCACGACTGTTGCTTTGTGTTGTGGAATAATACCACAGCTAAAGACTAGGCTCATTTCACTAAATTAACTTTTTTCCTGCAGTTTAAATGAGATCCTAAGCTACCTGAAAGTAATGCACAAAACTTTGGATATTTATCCCCACAAGACACACATCCCAAAATGCCTTAAATCTTTCATTACAGTGTGCTAAATTTAATTCAGAAGTTGAGTATTCCATACACAACACATTGATGGGGTGGAATTTTATTAACTTTGTCCTTACCAGATATGGTTTTGCTTTAATAGTGAGATCAAACTGAAAATTCACATTTTCAATAAAAGAAATATACTATAGATATCTGAAAGAGCTGTAGCCAAATTTAAATATATACATATATAAACAGGCCAGTTTTACAGAAGAGCTTACCAACTGTCACAATATCACAAACAGTCTCACATAACCCCAGATGTGTGTCAAGCCAGTTCCACCATGGGAAGACCCATTCTTTGTCTGAGTCCTGTGATTCCTTGACTGTTACCATCTTGAGGTACATCCCAGCCCCATAGCCTTCTCCATCATGTCCTATGACCACTTTTTGCAAGTGACTCAGAGAAACAGCTTCCACCAAAAAGGAATCCACCTTAAAAAAAAAAAAAAAAAAAAGGTATACTTGGGTTTCAGGAAAAACGTAGTCCTGGATTCAGCTGAGGATTTAAAATTTGTGTCTGGTTTTGTTTTTTTGGTTTTGGTTGTCTATTTGTTTTTGTAATATTTAACATAACATCTCCCCTCTGAATCTAAGAAATCACACACTGATTATACCAAACATTGAATCCCACATTTATCCTTAATGATGAATTTAACTTCCTTGATCTTTGGATAATATGGATCATTTCATATCACAATAAAATGCATGAACCTCAACTTTCTGAGAGTCAACTAGTTAGGACAAGATTTTGGTTCAAATCAAATTTTTACCTTTCAGGGTGCTTCTGGTTTCAAAAAGTTAACATACAAACCTAGATATATAGTAATAATCTTAAAGAAAAGTTAGAAATCTAAACAGAGTATGTTCAAGATAGCTTCTAAATAGTCACAGAAGCCCATTTTTTTGTTTTTCTTACAAAATGAAAACAAAAGTGGAAACATTAAATGCAGAAAAGAGGAAGCACAACAGGAGGGAGGAAGTTAAGATGAAAGTGGAGAAGAGTTTGAGAAAAAGATGAGATGGGAAGGGAAACAGAATGGAGAAGGCAGAGTAAGAAAAAATAGAAGTAAACACAGGCATCAGTGGATGAGAATTGGGCCAGCAAAAACAACAAGATAAGGAAAAATGTGAAATGCAAGGAAAGAAATGCCCCACTAAATTCTTGCTTGTTTTGTAAGAAAACCAGGTGTTGTGTATATGGCCCTGCCTAGAGCCTGAGGGACCTGATGTTAGCTTGTAAAGGTCAAAAGGTTATGAACAACTGTAGTTTAAGTAGCAATGTCTAGGATTAGAATTGACACTATCATCTCTATAAAACATTAATTCAATCGTAGCAACTTACTAAACCAGATGTCAGGACAATTAAAAAAAAAGATACCATCAAACTGATTACTAAAAACTTTAGTACTTGCCAAAGTCTTATGTGTTGTCCCTGCTACTTTTTAAATAAAAATATTGGAGAGGTAGATTTTTTCCTACTAATATTAAAGGTACTTTCATTTGACAAAAGCATTGATTTTTTTTTTTTTTAACAACAGTTAGGACACAACAGCCACATATTAAGCAGAAATTATTAACATTTTTAATTAAGACATTTTAGGAAATAAATCTGTGCATGAAGGTAAACTAAAAAAAACTATCGTAGCCCTATCTCCTGTATACAGACATAGCCCTGAGGTATACACAGAAATGAAATTTAGAAATTCTCTCCATTTGTTATCAGTTCCACCTTTACCCCACTAAGTTCCGTGATAATTGTCTAATGAAATAATTTCACAGAAATCTAAGACTCTCCTTGACAATATGGAACTTGGTAGTGAGCTTTTTCACACTTCAGTGTTCAGTGAGCGAACCTCTCATAGGAAAGCCTAATATTCAAGAAAATAAGTTTATTGTTACTGATCACCTGGAAACACTGCTATTATGTGCATTCTCTTGGCAAAACTTACTGACTCTACATTGAGTGTTTCATGTGGAACTGTGGTTACAGAAATATCATTAATTGCAAAAGTCTCACAGCAATTTTTGTAGCTGATTTCACATCACTAAATTTTAATTCTTTGCTACATGTGCTGCCCTATATATGGAACAGAAGTAAGAAGCACGAACACGGAGGTTCTCCCCAGTAATCTGCTTTGTATATGCTCATGTTGAGCCTTTATTATCATGTAGGGATGTTCTTGTACAGCAAGGAAATAACACTGGCATTGGTCTACTGTGAATATCTAGAAGATAAATTCTGTTTCCACATTCTTGCCTATCTGTAGCAAGATGTATTCTGAGCTGGCGTTGACAATGCAGTACTAACTCCTGCACATGTAAGACAGCATTTTTTGTGCCATTACCTTATTCCTTTGAAATTTTCTTCCTTTTGCTAAAGATGTACGAAGTTTCCTCACACCTGTGTCCCCTCTTTTGCCATAGAGTGTGATATAAACATTTGCAAAAGTTTCTGCTCCCCAGAGGTCACCGATATGTACAGAGACAACATACTTACAGACTGTACAAAAAGAAAAAAAAGAAAAATTAAATAAACCTGACTAAGTACAAGGCGTACCTAAAAGAAAATAGCAACACAGAGTATTTAGTAAAACTAAACTGCCAAAAAATCTGCTGCACAGTGATTGAAATAGTCAGGTTACTCTTTATGAATTTGTTCTCTTCATGCTAAACTCAGTGAAGACTTTCCATTCATTTAATGGCTTTAAATTGAAAAAGTGTAGATTTAGATTAGATATCAGGAAGAAGTTCTTCCCAGAGAGGGGTTGCCCAGGGAAGCTGTGGATGCCCCATCCCTGGAAATGTTCAAGGCCAGGTTAGATGAGGCTTTGAGCAACCTGGTCTAGTGGAAGGGGGTACTCTGGTCTAGTGGAAGGTGTCCCTGCCCATGGCAGGGGGGTTGGAACTAGATGGTCTTTAGGTTCCTTCCAACCTAAACCATCCCATGATTCTATCATTAATTTCCGTAGAAACTGGAAGGAAATTGGACTTGGACAATTTAGATTTATGCAGCTTAGAGCTACTAATGTCTAGACAATTTCTGCCCAATTCTATTTCAATGTGCAAGATCTAGAAAATAAGAACTCATCTGAGTTTGTTCAGGGACTGCTAGAAACTAAACTATCTTTGCAGTAGATAATTACTATCACAGGTCAAAGAATAAGACACTATGGAAAGTTTATGCAAACTAGAACAACAGAAACATGTAACATAGCATCTGGATGCATGAGACAAGTATAAGAATTTATGAAATTCACTTGTTAATTTAAAGTGCATGACAGAAACTATCAATTTTTTGCCTCTAGTTCTTCTACATAAATCTAAGCATCTACACAGTCAGACTGGATTTTCTTCTAAGATCATTATATTGCATATGTATTCATACTCCTACAATTTTTTAGTATTATTTTTAATGTACAAGCCTGATGAGTTGTTGTGGTTTAATATTTAACTAATGTAATGCTATAGTTACTTTTAAGGCTGTGAATAGGTTTAAGGTATTCAGGGACCAGAACTTCTGGAACTTTATTTTAGAAATGAAGTCATGCCTCTAATTACTTTTATCTCATGTGTAACTGCCAAATTTTCTGAACAAATACAGTACTTCTATAGGTCTTCACATTCCAAGTGCATCTCTGAATACACTCTGAAACTCTCAGCATGTCAACAAAATAGTCCTTAGGGAAAAACAAATAAAAAACGTTTTTGCACAATGAGGATTACTTCCGATACTTGTGTTAGTAATTAAAGCTATTGTAAGATAAGTAATTCAATAGTAAGCATACTACAAACCATTCCCATGGCTTTGAACATGGGCTTTATTTTTAAAAAGAACAATTAGATTATACAAAAAGATTTAGCAACTGTGAAACCCACTATGTGACTTAACAGGAAAATTAATATTTCTTAATTGATCAGCATTTCCACAGTGCATACATGAAACTAGTTGCAATAGAGCCACTGAAGGTACCAAATTCAGACAAAGTGTTGTATTATATCTGTGGCATTAAGTTCTTTCAAGAGGTTAGTTTACATTGTTTATATCTTCTTGCTGTTTTTACCTGGTAAAGTTTTCTGGTCCGCACTGACTGCAGGGAATTCTTTCACCAGCTCCTTGTCTTCTCTGTTAAGAGAGAGCCAGCACTTACAGTCAAAGTTCAGCTCTTGTTTTGTATGTAGCTCTTCTAAGTGAAAAGACTTCAAATGCCAACCCTCAAAGCCTGGCACATTGTCGCAGCTGACCCGAATCTTGTATACATCTCCCAGATCTCCAGTCTCAACCTGCAAAAAATATCATGAGGAAGAGCATGCTGTCAGGGCTGCTTTACTTACAGAGATTTTCCCAGTGTATAATTCCTAAACTTAACATTAACCAATAGAAAAGCTAAATCAGAGACTGGGATAAGTGTGATGAGGGAATCAATCCTTCTCTTCTTCATGGTATGATATTGTTTCCCCTGTTTTTCTCTGTTCCCTTATTAGTATTGTGAGCATGATACTCTACCATTAGGGTGAGTCAAGATTAAAATTAGATACACCTGCCATACGATAAATCTGATCACAAGAAATTAGAGTGCTGCAGCCTTTCACTGGGCAACTCCAAGAAAGATAGGGTGGGAAGTGATTTTTGAGTGAAACAAGACAGAACTATTATTTCTAAAATGTGACAATTATTTTTAAGGAGGATCAAAGCAGAAAATGTTGCCAGTGGCCTTGTTCTTCTCTCATATTGCTTTTTTTTCTTCCCAGACCAGTCATAATAGGCTTTGGTGACTGTAGCCGGGAAATAAATCTTTTGTGCACCCAATAGGATCACAGTAAGAAATTAAAGTTAGGCTTACACAATCATGCTCTGGGACCAGCCGCATTGCCAGCAAACTGGCTCCTAAGACAGAGCACAGAGCTCCTAATAGATTCATTTATTCTGCTTCTCAACAGAGCTCTGCACTTGACAGCCCTTCACTGCTGACTTAGCTTGCTTAAAGCTAGTTCATGTGCCTTTGCACAGTGGACACATACATGTAGGGAGGTATGAGTTATCTTACCTTTTATTTGGGAAGAACCATGTAAAATCAACAGTTAATTGAAAATAAAGCAGCCTTCCAAAACCATTTTACAGAAGCTTGAATTATTTATGATGAAGGACTTATGAAAAGAGGCCTATGGTAGGAAAGAATTGCACTCGATGACTTAAAAGACACCTTCCAGTCCAAATTTCTCAAAGTGTTATTAGTAGTTGCCACGCCATTCCTACAAAACTTCAATATTCAAGGCATTGTTCTTTAAGTATCAGGGAAGAAATCCTTCCTACTGTCTATGTAACAGCCTGGAGGCTGCAGGGAATCCCTCAGCTCCTGAACTGTAACTCCACAGTACCCACAACAGCAGCTTTACACTGAAGAGAAGGGCACCAGACTTGTTCTCTCTCTAAGCCTAGTTGCCCTACTTGTCTGTAGGCCATCAGGCACACGGAACTTAAGGCTGTCCCAAACTACGATGCACATATGAAGGAGGTCATGCCGCTTGGATCTAGCACATCCTCACATGTTCCTGGCTTGGTCTCCACTGTTGCACCATGAAAAGGGAAATACATGGGAAGAATTTAACATCAGGAGTTTTTCATTCATGCTGTGTATGCTGCCAAGGATATCATTAGAAATAGTGGACCATGGTCTAATTCTCCTAAAATATACATTCATCTCTTATTAAACTTAATGGGAATTATTTGGGTTCATTGAGAAGAGAGCACACAGGTTCTTCATGTATCTAAACTACAGTTCCCTCACAGGCAACAAAATCTTCTCTTTCAGAACCAGCCTACTGGCTTATAAAATTACTGCCTGCAAATTTTCTTTCTTGTGGATGGACCTCATGACTGTATCACGCAGCTACTCTAAATGCCACGCACAACTAATTCCATAAAGCTCTCTGGTTTTGAGCTGCAACATTACAGGACCTGGTTATTATTATATGACAGGGCAAGCTGTACTTCATGTTTTACTTTGTCTTCTCAAATTTGCAATTCTCTGGGCTTCGAAACTGTCATAAAGACATGTGTTATAATCCTTGTAGGAAATGCACAGGTGAGCAACCTGGTCTAGTGGAGGGTGTCCCTGCCCATGGCAGGCAGGTTGGAACTAGATGGTCTTTAAGGTCCCTTCCAACCCAAACCATTCTATAGTTCTATGATATATAGACAAATAATTTCAGAATACAGGATGGACTAGTTAAAAGCCACTATTTTTCCTTTTGTTTGTAGAATCACGATTTCAATTAATTCCATGACTGCTTTTGGACCAACAAGCACTACTAATCATACTATGATCTGTGGCATTAAACAATACCAACTTTTTTCAATAGATATTTCCATCCTTTTCATGGGTTTGTTTTTTCCCCACAGTTCTGACCATTATTAGCCTTCCTGTTCAGTTCCATCACTGTAATAAGAGCATTGCTATTACATCATTCTTGTAATCCTTTTCTGAGCAATTTAAAATGATCAGTCTCCTTTTGCAATATGATATCCTACCTTTGATCCCATAATTGGTTTTTTCCCCTCCATCGATGCCTATTAAATGATAGAACATGGCCTTCAAAGCAGAGACAGACAAATAATCCATCACAAAGCATATATCCAGTAAATATCCTGGTTTTAAGTTTGTAGAGTATGTGCAAGAGGACACTTTTCCTTGGTTTTTTTTCAGTCATTATTATAATTTCTTAATTAATTTTTCACATTTATGTCTTCTGAACAGTTTTATGTAATATTCAGTACTTGAAATCTGAAATGAGTTGGATGTTATTTATCATAAACTAAACACAATATTTTTTCCATTGTGTGAGTGAAGGAGCAAGAGCTCTTATAATGAAGAGAGTGCCTTGCAAAGCCATTGGAGTTCTGAAGCTCTCAGAGACAGGTGAGTGATGAAGTTGATTAGAGAATTTCATAATATATTAAATCTTCTCCATTTTCACTCACACAGGACTTTTCCAAAGACACCATGCCTAGTGTAATTAAAGCTTTGTAAAATTACTGTTTGGGTGCACATTTAAATTAAATTCTTTATCACTAAAAAAAAAAAAAGCGCTGCATAAATGATTCTAGATAAAAGGGCGTGGTCAAAGCATCCCAAAATTCAGCTGAACAGCTTTCTGTCAGGAACTCCAGAAGTCCTGCTACCTGTTTGGAGTATCATCTCATACTTTGGAAAACACATGGGGTATTGGATTATGTAATTTAAAATTTTCTGTTCTCATAGTTCTTAACACAAAACGCATTTTGTATTTGTTGTGTATTTACAAACAGTCCTACTTGCAGGGCTCTGTTGCTCATTTGATACTACCTGTGCTAGTGCTTGGGAACATAGTTTTAGGGATCTCAATCCCATGATCTGCCACTTGATATATCTTTGCATTTTATGATTCTCTGGGTAATAGAACGTGCCTGATACACTAGGACTATCCAAAGGCATGCTCTGACAAGCTTACACTGTAAGTAACCAAGAAACACTGACACCTGGGAGAAAGAAATATGTACTTTACAAATTTACTCATTCCATGCGAGAGCAAATATTGATTCCTAACATCACTGGAATATCAAGGAAAAAAAAATTCTCCTACTGCACTGTCAGTTTACTCTCATTTTCCCAGTTATTTTTCAATGCATTTGTTCATTGGAGATGACATGGTTTCTTGTCATGCTACCTTCAAAGCTAGAACTCCAAGCAGATTCAATAACACTGTTGCGTTCACCTATTTCTCAATTTATTTATTAGAACTAAAGTGTTCTAATTAAATTTATGCTTATTTAAGCAGCTCACCCACTGTACTCAGTTGCCTGAGACCACTGAAACCCAACAACAGTACCTCATAGCATGCTGCTATTTAATCTCTTGCAAAATTTGTTCTTTACGCTTGCTACATGCAATCAAACTACACCTGTCCTTTCATAGAAGTTGGTTAGAAATATTTTGGATCAAATAATCACTCTAAATACAATACACATCTGTGCATGTGTTTGTGTGAGACCACCTGGAAGATCAGGAATTTACATGCCTTCCTGTCCGTGTGCAATAAATGTATCTCCAAGATCAAAATTAAGCTTACTGCTTTAAAACAATGATGGCTGTTTATAGCAAATAACCTTTTCTTTTCACTGCACTGTATTACAAAGGAGACTTATATAGGATGAGGATCTTGGGAGGGGTTTGAAAGTTAATTTTTTCCTTCTTGTTGGAAAGCTGAGTTCACAGCTTGTCCTCCTTGTGATATTGTACTCATGCCTCCAGCCTGCTACTGCAGTGCGAGAACATGAGCAAATCTTCTGCGTTCTTCGGAATAGTCTTACTAAAGAACAAAGACAAGGAGAGTACAAAGAAACTGGGATTATTAGCTGAACCAACTAGAGAAGATATGATATCTGTGCATCCCCAAATGCTGCTTTATATCAGACCTGCTGTTCTGATTTCCTTAGAATGCCACAAAAACTTTAAAACACCATAAGCAATGTGGCAAAAAAAATCATGCACAGTAAACAATGCTCAGATAGTATTAACTTCTTCATAAAAGCAACAAAACCAAGGACACAAGTAGCTAAGTGGAAAAACATAGGCACTAACCCAAAGCCAACCCAACGTATGAACATGCATTCAGAAAGCTGTTAGGGTGGAAGCCCAGTATGATGGACATGGTACTGTGGTACCAAGGACACCAGATTATGAGGGACAACCACAGCTGACACATAACAATACCAGTTTCTCTTAGCATGACACTCAGTCATAGAAATTAGGCAATCTTAACAAGGAATACATGCCATTTGGGAAATTTCAAACAGGTTGGATGTAGCAGACGTCTGCTTTATGTAATGATGCATGCCAATATTCAGCCAGCTGGTGCAGTTACTCCATACACAGATTCTGCCTCTGTTGACCTCTTCCAGTTTATGGTGATGGCTTAGGAAACTCCTTTTGTTGCTCAGTGTGTTGTGCTTTCTGAGAAGCAGCTGCTTTCTTGACTTTAACAAGTGCCATTTATCTTTTCATTTACTCCCTGTAAAGTTCCTAAACTGCTTTAGCTTTCTCTGTAAATTAAAAATTCAGCCTGGATCATGCCGTTAGGATGAAGCTTTAACAACATCTTCTAAATGTGGTTTTGCCATTGTTTTCAGAATGTTTGTTGCAGCCTTTGAAAAGTATTTCTGTGCTTTATAAAACTGTCTTGAATTGCAAGCTATTTCTCCCATCTCACTGGCTAGAAGCTGGCACTTAATGCCAATCAAAAGAATTTGCAGTGACTTAACCTAGAAAGCCAGGACATAATTTGAACATTAAAAAGATGCCTCAGATTAATCCTCTCAAAGCGGCAGGATGCGTGTCAGGTGTACAAGTAGTCAGGACGGTGTTAGGGTTGATTTTGATACTGCCATGTATATGCCATTGCTTCGGGGTTCATCACACTTTCATATGCGTGAATGCATTCCCCTGTGATTTATGATTATCCAGAAATATCCTCTACCTTCTGTCCCAAGAGACAGAACTGTTATGGGGGAGAGTGGAGACTGTTTTACAGAGACTGAAATAAGGAAAGAAAAGCCCACTTATGACCTCTGGGAATATGGTCCAATCCTTCATCTACTGCATTCTCAAATAATTGTATATTGTCTTTTGTATAAACTGTAACTTGGGAATCTGTAGAGAATTAGAAAAAATGAAAGACAAGCTGATAAATGTAATAAATTACACAAATGGGACCATTTGTCTCCATAATACATAAACTTCAAGGCACTGAAAATTCAAAGAGAACTCTGCAGTTGGCTGTAGTAGAACAGGACTACCAGCAGAAGATGACGCAAGATCTAAAGTTGTATCATTCCATCTTTGTAAATAAAAATGTCATTTGCACCAGCCGAACTAACATTCCATATATATCTATCTTCTGGCTAGAAAGGAATATGATAAGCTCTGTGTAGTACCGTATATTTGTGACTTACAATGAATTCATCTGTTGCTCTGGGTAGAAAGCACACATGTCCCGGCATTTGTGGAGAAAGCAGAAGGTCATCACTTTTGCCCTTTGAGCCATAAATCACAAGGGTCCTTTTACACTCTTGTGGCTCTGGGGAATCTCCATCTGTTTTAACCTGCACTCTCCACTGTTGTGCTAAAAAAAATAAAAACAACATATTTTTAGTATCAATGGCAGAGAGTAATGGATGGTTTTGTTATTACTGCAACAAAGAACATAAAGATTATTATGAATTTATATCAATTTATAAAAATAGACATATAGACATTCCTTCTCTTGAAGAAAATTACAACTTGAATAAGACTTGTTAAACATAAGACAACCGTTGAAGTGGGTATGCAAGCAGAAATTAACACCAGAAAGCATGAAAAGGAATATTTAGCTACTGTTTTGAGTTCTTTATAGCAAAATAATTGGTTTAATTGTGGTAATTAATTTATGAAATTTGTTTTCTTAAAGTGTTCATATGTAACATGAAAAAGAAAAGTAACTTACTTTGAAAGACTTGTATGTGATGCATTCTCAAGAACTACTGGCTAATACACAAGTAGTTAAACAATTAAACCTAATTTCTCAGATTTTCCTAATGTGATTTGTCAGCCTCAGTCTGCTCCTTTGTCAGATCAGACCATCCATTAGGGTTGAATCCAAAATTTAATGAATTCCAAAGAAGGGTTTACACTGACCTCAGCTCATGCCTTGGGCCTTTCACAGATTCTTTTTGCTAGGTGACCTGCATCTGTAACAGTATGCATCCAAAAAGCTACAGAAAACCATTTCAGGTGTACTAAAAATACTGCTGGACAGTATAGATTAGAAAGTTTCTTAACTGCTTGAATGTGAACCTTTCCCTGAATTCAAATGAATTATTGTAGAAAAGACACTTGATCCTGCATGACAAAGGGAAATTAACAGTGGAAGGAAATGAAAAGCCTATGTTTAGACTGAGACCAGTACTGTGATAATATGATAATTTGCTAATGGGATTAATATAAAGGAGAACTATTTCATGATTGTGTGTAAGCTTATCATGCAATGTGCTGACAAAATAAATTTTAGAATACCTTAATTCAGAAATAAATTGAAATAAACACAGTACAGTGTGCCTTTTTCACACATTTTATTTTCCTCAACCTGCTTGGAGATGGAGTGAAACCCCAATCTGGTTTTCCTGATGTATGATTTTTCCCCTGTTTTTCACATTGTTTTCTTTAGCTAATTCTGGTTTTCCCCTTGTTACAGAAGCTTTTTCTGCATTACATCTGACTGTTCCCTGACTCTTCTGGGCTCAGCTACAAAACAGCGGGCAAATACACACCTCACAGTCAGTCTGCTGACTAACACACCAGCTGAAAGGATCCTTCCATCTGAACTCCTTTTTGAGGTCACTTCCAGGAATGAGTCAGATGCAGCGCGTGGAAGATCCACACTTTGCCTAATGAGGAACTTTTGTTGTTTGATACATGTGCCAGCCTTGAATTTTATCTCCTTGTGCCAGGTTGGCATGTGGTACCCTTCAGGGTGTCACACTTGGTGAAGTCAAGCATCGTTTGAGCTTCTGCTGTTCCTGAGCCCCCCAAGGGTTTATGAGCAGATTCAAATTTTTACAAAGACTTCCAACATAGCCCTGAACCTCTTATCCTCTCTAACCATGCCCCATTTTGAAGGCTGTCCCAGGAACACAGCAGAGGGGAAATTAAGATAATTTTGCATTACTGTGTTTCCCAGGTGAGCTCTTTTTTTTTTTTTTTCCACTCTGTAATATCCCTCTGCTTCAGGAGAGAACAAGCCCCAAGTTAAGAGAATGCATGGATCCATAACTGGCTGTTCCGTGCTCAAAAAGGCAGCATGTTTAGAGAAGGTATTTCAGGCAAGGTGATTTATTTTAATTAATATCCAAGATTTTGTTTTTAATTATTATTTCAGAAGAAAAGCTAAGACACTGGTTGGGAATTTTCCAGGAAATAAATCCATGCGCAACAGATTTAAAACCTCTTAGCATCTAGGATTGGTTTTCTCCTACATTTACTTTTAATGCTTCTGCCATTTGGTAACCGAGCTAACCCAGACTGACTGCATTTTCTGTCAGTTCACCAACTACACTTAACCTGCTCATGCCGGAACAAGAAAAAAATGTTTTGTCTAGTATTCTATTCACTTAGACAGCTACTTGATAAGGATGTCTACACCAGACAGGAGACTGATGACAAATACCTACTGTGTTCAGTGATTTCTGTATCAAGATATTCTGAAGTCTTCCGTAAGTTCTGAAAATCAGATAGCTGGGGTTGAGTAGGTCTTCTTCTGTGTTTCATAAGCACGGTCACATTAAAGAAGACACTTTTCCACTGATACTACTCAACTGTGTTACCTTTCTTTCAGAGTGACTAGTATTTCAGTGAATTAATGTATTTTTATCTTATGCCTAAAGCTACAGCCATTTTCTTTGAGATATCAGTAAGATGACTGCTGAAATATATGGGGGGGGAGGTGAAGACTTCTGTGTAAAAAGTCTCAGAATCCTTTCTTTTCTAAAATAACATAACCAAGGATCTGATTTCACATTACAGGGATGTATCCAGAGATGCTTTAAAAGCTCTTCCTTCCAGAAAGCCTGTTAACCACTAGTTTGGAACCTGAAACATGATTGCAGCAAAACTGTAAAAATCAAACCTGCAATGACTTCTGCATATAGCAAACTGGGCATGGTGGAACAAAGTCAGTGTTTTGTGATATATTTCAGAAAACACAAAAAGGAAGGCTTTTTTCCTGGTTTTCAGCTATGAGCAACGTATATGCTTTTAGAGGGTTGCTGCCTTTATTTTATAATACATTACTTCTTTTTCTTTACTCTGGTGGTTTCTTACCTTAAGACCTAGAATGCATTCACACTTAGATAGACGTAAGTTGCTTACTTCTGAGAGATTGCAGAAATTTGTGTTGCCTTGAGGCAGAGTGCTCAGTCTGCTTATTTTATTTTCTTAGGAAATTCACCCTTGATACCTGGCAATATACACTGTCATTGCTTTTTAGAAGCAGGACCAATCCATTTACAATTTGGGAATTCTGTGACTATTCTTAACCCATTAACAAATACTGGCATGGTAGGGAATAATTTAAAAACAAAGCAAGCCATGGGAGGATTTACTGCATATTTTCTCTTTTCTTATAAACTTTCTATATGCCTTGATACCAACAACCTTGCACAACACAGTAAGAGCCAACCTAGAAGCATCTGTGAACACTCCGTTCATCGATGTTGAACCGTATTTACGCACCTCCCACAAAAGCTCACAATACCACAGAGCACCCTACAGGAACCACATTACAGAAACCCAGCCCCTCTTAACTGACTGCAGTGTGGACAACATTGGAATATACTATGTCTTGTCTCCTTGCTTTGAGAGATAATCTCTCACTATATGTTATAACTATACTCCACCTGTTTCGAGGCAGAAAAGGAAAAGAGAAAATGGAAGGTGGAAGCAGTAGAATTTCCCCACAATATAGAAAACATTTAGAGAGTGATGTAAAGTCTGATTCTCCCTCAAAATAACTTCATCATCTGAGAGTAGCGATCCACCATCACAACCAAGGCAGTCCCTTTTGCTTTTTTCTCTTGCATCAAACATTCAAGGTGGAATCAAGAAAATACAAATAAATCCGTACTTACGTTCAATTTGCCAGAGCTTCTCCATAATCTACAGACATACAAAGGTTGCTAGGAAAACTTGATATGGGCATACTGGTTTTTGGCAGAATCCACAGGCAGCAGCAGCATTCACAGGGATCTGGGATTTATGCTTCATTAAAGCTGACATAATGCCAGCCTGGCTGAAGGACCAAGAACCCTCAAACTTAGAAATGATGACTTTCAAATTTTCTTCTTTGGCTAGGTGGTTGAACGTCTAACTAGCTTTACCCAAACAGAATGAGATTTCTGACCTTCAGAGTGATTTACTGTTTTGTAACCTTTGTTATAGGCCTTACCTAAGCACATTGATCGCATTCTGAAAACCACCAAACACCAGTGAATTAAGCCAATCAACTTTTTATGACGTTCCCTGAAGCCCATTTGCAGGGTGCAACTCTTATAGAATATGACCACATGAAGGCATAATATGTTGGCTCCCTAACATCAACACCGCTGCTTGCCTCTTAGTAAATGTATATTACTTGGAAAGTTTTTGTTTCCACGGTGAGTGGGACTGCTTATTGCTACTATCTTCTCTACCATGCAAAATCTCCTCTGCTAGATCTGCTGGGAGATTTTAAGGCAACCACTTTTTCTTCCAAGACTCTGAATCTTTGGAATTTTCTCTTATCAGCTCTTACCCTGGTACTGTGTCATGATGGATTGACACAGAACTGAGTACAAGACAACTTTCCAAACCTGTTGTGATTGTTACTCTCCGATAAAGCTGTCTTTTCACACGCGAGGTCTGTGAGATAACCAGTACAACACCAGAAATTAAAGTGTGACCAGTCCTGTTCATCATCTTTTTTCACATGACTATAAAAGCATGATCTCCCACCTATCTCAGTTCCTCACTGGAATGAGCCCCTGGGTAAAGATGGGTAAAGATGGCTAAAGGGCAATTTAATTGAAGCTGATGCATAACTAATTGGCAGAATAGTTTCTAAAAATGTTCTTCTCCTTGATATCTTTATTATTCAGAACATCTGATCCCAACCTAAGAAATCAGCACTCACTCTTTGGGTCTTCCTGGGCATCTTGACAGTGTGACATTTCACAGACTGATTAAGACTAAGCCATTCCTTCCTCCTCATAATCAATATATGATGCCTAACCACTCTTGACACGCACAGGCTCTCAGCAGTCTGTGCATCTGTGCCTGCTTATTATTGCACAATAAAGAATGAATCTGGACTGGAAAATATCTTAGATTAGTAGTGAAATATAGTCTGTTTCTGAACATAAGGTGAAATAGATATTATGGCTGCAAATTTGAACTGTGCACTTAGCAGAATGCAGAATTCAATTCCAACTCACTCGTGAAAATCAAGATTCTCTGTGGGAAAGCCTTTACTTATCTGAGTTAATCAGTCTCCTCTTGTCAAAGTTATGTTGCCATGGAACAATAAAGCTGTTGGCTAAACTGTTTGATTGAATGAAAATAATATAATTTTCACTGAAACTGGAATTATATCAAGACATCAGGATTCATCCTACAGAAGGCAAGTCAGTGTCTCCAGAGCCAAATTTAAATGTTACTTTTTTTTTATTTTACTGTCTCCCATACAATTCCCAGACACAGTACACAGAATACGCACTTACAGTTAAATGTTCATAAAGATACTTTTGTCAGTCTGTTTCTCTTTTCTGGTTAGGGAGAAACACAAGAAATGGTATCTCAAATTTTAAACACTTGGAAGGCACTAGTGTATTACAGTGAATGAGGCTGTTTTCATAGGTATATAAATAGACAGCTGAGTGGATATTTTCTTTTTATTAAAATCTTTTTACTAATTCAAGAAGGTTTAGTCAACTGAATGCATATACTACATTTAGCTTCACTAACAGATCTGGAGTTTAAGCCTGCTTTATTTCTGGCTACTTCAAGAATACCCTGATGGATTTTGACCTGAAAATACTTCCACTGACACTTCACAACACATTTTTCAACTTGATGATGTTTGCTAGGGACCTGTCCCAATGTATTAAATGACAGTGACATTGGGATAAACAAAAACACTTGAATCTCTTCTCAGAGGAATTCCTGGCTGATTTCAGGACAGAATAGTAGAAATACAAAGAAAATAAGAAATGAGCAGTATGTTTTTCTCAGTTACTTATAAAGGCCTAATCTTTCCTGCAGACTACTGGCAGCCAATTTGTCTTTATTTTCTCTCACAGTTGATAGTTCACCTATACAATGAAGTCACTTGCTCACATATTTGTCACTTAACACTGATTTACAAATTAAATTCAAACAGAAAAAATAATGCTGTAGAAAACAGCCCTTACCTTTAAGGAATTGCTTCTTTGTATTGCCATCCTCTAAAACATGAACAGAAATAAAACTATGTGAACAAGCTTTATTATCACTTATTTTTAAGTTAACAGTCTATTCAGGAGGGTTCTTCAGTAATAGCTAGATATTAAGTATATACTATATTGTTATAACATGTATTTTCTTTAACAAAATACTTACTATAGGCAGTTAGCTCCCTCTCAGTTTTCCCATCATCTTGATATTCATCTAACCACCTTTCATTGCAAAAAAACCAAAAATAACATGATTAATAATATCAGCATATTACAAGTAATCTGACAATTACCTTCTCTCTCCTACTATTTTTTATATACTTTTTTAATCAAATTATGGCTTGAAACTACTCCCTAGATCAAATTTCCTTTTATATATTCATCATAGTTAGCCTTATTCATACTAGGAGAGTTTGGCTCACTCTGCACCAGGCAAATAGTAATTTTCACGGTAGCTATATGAAGTACTATAGTCCTATATGAAGCACATTACATGGAACACTAAGTATATACAGGATTAGAGACTCAGGTGCACATTTGGGAGGTTATATAACCTGCAGTAGCTGGTTATGTTCATTGGACTTAAAATGGTATAACTAAAACTTCTGCAGATCTGCAGCACTAAACTGAAATTTTCTTTTTATTTTCCTTTTCTTTTATACTGATGAATTTAAGGATCTTTCCTGCGATATCCTTTCAGTACAAATACACATCCATGCTCCTTCAGTCGATCCCTCTTGTTGATACAACACTTTACAGCCTTCAACAATCCCACTTATTTAAAATAAATATGTGCTTACTATCAACTTCTATTGGTTCCATGTTGATGTTACATTTTTTTAAACTCAAGGGTCCATAATTTCACTTAAATATTTAACTTCTCGTCCATAAGAAAATTCTGTAAATAAATCTCATATGCCTGAAATCTAAACTCCACTGTATTTCAACTATTGTTGGAACAAATAACTTGATTAACTTTTGTGAGCCATATCCTAATTCCCTCTTGAGAAACAATAGATCTCAAGCAGTTTCTAAGGATGGAACATAAACTTTGACACATTGGCAGCACACTTACACTGCAGGCAAACAATGACAGGACTCCCCTACTTCTATATACAATGTCTCTAATCTTTTTCTAAGAGCTTAATTTTTTTCCACAAGACAGTTTTATAGAGAGCCCAAGTGTCTTCATTAACTTCCTTTAGCGAAGTCTCATAAAACCGCCTTGTAATTAAACAATTGTCTCATTCATCTACTCTTCCAATAACCACCTTCAGTGCACACCAATTAAAAAACTTAATAGTTAAAAATGAAAACTAAACCAAACCTCTGATAGTCAGAATAATAGTTGTGAGAGGAATAAATGGTTCATAGCTAGACATTTCCAGGAACCTTACAAACTGAAACCCTGTTTTTTGTAAACAGGTAGGATTCCTAGAGGAGGAGAGCTGTCTTTACTGGACCCCTAAAGACTTTCAAGACTCTAAGGCACAGTTCCCAAAATAACACGGAAACTATTTCAGCCATGTAACACAAACCTATAAATTCCAGAAACCACATAATACAGAACAGAATTAGCTGGACCTAAACTACAGTTCTTCCAATTATTTCTATTGTATTAAATATACAAATATAGAAATAACACACAAAACTCTTACTTTCATCTATTGGCTTATTTTATGTGGAGGGTTTTTTTTCCTTTTATAGCCAAATGATTCAGCTCAATGAATGCTGAAAGTTCAGGTTGCAGTTGCCTCAGGTAATAAAAAATTTTGGCTGTTTAGTAATTGTTAGAACTGAGAGAGTCGAGCATTTTCCAATTTTGCCCATGGCAGCAAAATTGTAGACTTAGTAATACAGACAAGTAGATATTTAGTGAATGAAAGAAAATATTCCAGCACTCCTTTAGGAGAAATGGTAAAGGTCTTTAAAGATTTCCAGGATGTATATAAGACATATAAGGTTTATAAGACATATAAGATTTATAAGTCATATAAGTGACTGAGAAAGAGAAATTGACCAAAATCAGTACATAAAATAATTTTTAAAATATTGAGAACTGGATGATTATTCTTTCGCATATGTTCTCTATATAATTTAGATAAAAGAAGAACCAATGCACCTTCTCTCCTCTGCAACATTCTGTGTGGTTTATTAGGCTATGACCTCCTCCTATACCAATACACCAACTTTGTTCTTTGTCTTCAATGGCAAAATTTTGCATCCCTTCTATGCTGAAAAACTCAGGCATTGCTCATATATCTAGGGTGTGTGCACATTCCTGTTCTGCAATTTTTTCCTTAGGTTGCTGGCAGTGTAACAAATTCCTTTGCTCCATGAATGGCATACCTATTACAAGGAAATATGACCTCCTGAGCTTCCTCTCCTTCTTTATGTTTGATGACAATCTTATCCAGGAACCATCCAGTGCCTGTGTTAAAATGACGAAAGTTCATTATGTGAAATAATGCACTTTTTTGGAATAAATTTAAAGAAAAAAGCAGAGATTATCTTTTTCCAGCAGAAACATAGGTCATATTAAGACAGAGCTCAGCTAAATAGATAAGACATATTAACAGAATGAAAGCTTTATTATTCTGTGTCTCTCACAAGAGGTATAACACTAATTCTTCTCTGCCTTGCTCTGTTTTAATTTTAAGAGGGGTGGGTTTTTTTCCTTGGAGACAAGTGTAAGCATACAACCCTGAACTGCCAACACTATTCACATCCCAGCCTACACTTTTTGATTCCTTGTGATCAGGCACAAGGATGCTGGGAGAAATCTGTTTATGCAGTTAACTGACATCTGTGTGAAAGCTAGAAATTTTAGTCCTCTGTGAGTGAAGTTGTTATTGCATATACAAGAGTGGTAATTAACAAATTATTAAGACTACTGCTCTCATTTGCAAATGGAGTGGGGCTGCAGCTTTGGAGGGGCTTTGTATGTCTAGGTGCCAATAACTGGAAAAAACGAGCATCCATGGATCCAAGGCCAGCAACTGGATAGACAGTGTTTAAGGCCAGCTACTGGAGGCCTTATTCATCCGTACTGTATATATATGTATATATTTGCCATTGATAGCTGTCATACTGATCAAACAGGATAAGGCCATTGGTGGTCCTTGTATTTATGTGAGTGCTGAGTTCCCATCTGTGTTGATCTGTGTGGCCAGCCATGTACATACATGTATGTCTTTTATAAATGTGTTTGTGTGTGTGCCTACGGGGAAAACATACTCAGCCTTGCTACTGGTGGGACTGGTGGGCATGGAGCTGTGCATCCTCACTTCTGCTGGGCTGCTGAATACATCCTCTCCCTAACAGCAGTAACCGCTGCAACATCCATGCTGATCGCTCAGATCACTTCCAATAACCATCCTAGCGACTGGTACAGTTCTCCTGTGAAGCCCTTTTCAAATATCCTGTTCTCACTGTGTCTGGACCACTCACAACTCATCTTTTTGCTTATGAGGTTTTGCCTGACTCATACCACTATTCATCAGCACGTTGTAGCAAAACAGCATGAGGGATGTTTTGGTCAGAAGCAGACAACTGTCCTATTCATTCTCATGCTCTGCCTCCCCGGCTGCATCTAAGCCTGCAAGTCCCTAGAAGGCAGCAGTCTCTGTCCCATAGGGAGGGCTTGTCCAGGCAGTGCATGGAGCAGAATGGATTTTCCCCTTCAAGACCTCAAGCCCAGGGCACATTAGGACGCTCTACAGGCTTCTTCTGTCACCCTCCTATATCTCAGATGCTCTTTCACTGGAAGGAACCTACTAGCCTGGGCAAAATTCACCAGAAATCAGGCAGGCCACTTTGAAACAGGCCAAAAAAGATGACAGGCACTGCTTGTGTAAATGTACAGGTATGTATGGAAGGTTTCTATAGGGAGAAGGTTTTTTCAGCAGATAAGACACATCAGCTAGTGACTCATATCAAACCAATGCCAAAACTCTGTTGTCCAGGATGAAATTCCTTTTCTTTCCTCATTCACAGTGGCTGTGGGAGAAGAGTTATGACTTCCAGTCTAGGAGCCCCAAAGAAAGCGTATGTTCCATGATCCTTTCAAGACAGTCTCCAAACCAAGACCTTCTGCCTTATCACTAAGGCAAGTGATATGATTTTTAAAAAAGGGCATCCCCACCTCTAAAGGAACCCTCTTTCCTCCCTCTCACCTCCCAGAAAACTGGGTGTTTAGATGGCCTCTCTCCTGATTCACCATCCTTTTCCAGCTCCCAATCTCATTGGTCACCCTCAGGTCAGGCTTATCTGCGGCTAGTTTTGGATACAGTTCAAAAAAGGTCTGAGATCTGTCTGTGCTGAATACAATGAGCAATCATCTTAATTACTGAAGCATAAATTTTGTTATACATAGAACTCAATCCATTGTCCTGTTTAGACAATCCTCCAAAAACACAGATTTTGAACTCCATTGTTGAAGAACAGCTTAAGATAGCAGAGTCTGGTTGCAGGTTTGCAATGTGATATGGTTATGCTGCCTATTAAAGGAGAGATGAGAGAAGGGAACACGGTATGGTGTCCTGGGGGGATAGAGTGAAGGTAGGTTCCACCACATTGCCTTCTGTCTTATGCTGTGGCCTACTAAGATGTGAAACTCTCAGATATACAATCATCTACATTGCTGAAGGCAGCAAACTCTTTCAGAGAACTGTAAAGACAGTTTTCATCCCATAACAAAGCTGCACTAATAAGCCTACATCTGCAATGGTCACAAGTCTTCTCAGAGCTTTAGCCATTTCAGAACAGAGTAGGGTAAAAGTGCTAATCTCATCTAGTATCAGTGTGGCCTGAACTGCTATAAAAATCCTTCTCTTCACTTGGCTTCTTCATAGTCACTAATCTACCAACATATTTACACTATTTACATCTTCAGTGCTTTTAAATGCTAGCTTTCTCTTCATTTACATCATTCCAGAGATGCATAAATCAAGGGCCTATATCAAAAATTCATCTCATCACAGAATTAACTCTTTTTTTTTTTTTAAATACCCGCAAGTTGAACACAATGTCACTCACTGGAGTAGCTCCACATTGACTTGCATAGATTAAATAAAGAACCAAAACTTCTCCTGTTGCCCAAAGCAGCAAGGACATTATGTTATAGCTACTCAAAATTTGTTTGGTAGTAAAGCAGGTGTTGAATATCTTTAACTCCATTCTGGCCAGTCTTCACCCTTTGTCTAATGAAAGATTATTTTACCTTTGCAACTTTTTCATGGGTTTTCTATATGCAAATAAAAAGTGCTTTCATATAAATAAACTTGAAAGCAAAGAGTGGAGCGACAGTATTTGACATCAAACTTGTGTTCTTTTTGCTGTCCATTACCACTGTTTTTCAGCATCCCACCGTGACCAGTCTGCAGGAAGACTTTTTATCACTGCGAGACCTTCTGTCACATTTTGTATGAAGGATGAAATGTAAATAAAGTGCGTTGTGTTTAAAAAGGACTTGAAAACAGATTGGTCTCTAGGAAGTTAAATCCTACCTGGACCAGATCCATCATGGCTAATCAGAATTTTCTCCAAGTCTCCCAGTGAGACAGCCTTTATGCAGAAAATATCCATCTGTGGAACCATGCAAGGAAAATTACAAAGATCTTGAACAGAGCTATTGCTTTGACTATAACAGTATAGAACAGGAATTTTTTTGGTCTTTTTCCACCCCCTTCCGCCCACCCCTCCTACCCCCCATATTAATATAGGTGTCTTATATTAGTCCTGGCCAGTCTGTGAAGAACTTTTAAAGCCTTCTAAAGTGAGTAACACTTTAAAATTACTCCACAGAGACAGGACTTGACTCCTTTGGCATGACACAAGGATCAGTTGCAAAAAATTATTTGGTCATCTCTGTATTACATTTTGTAGCCCTATTTGCCTCATGAAGACTGGAAAACATACTTGGGAATAAGGATTTAGAACTCAGTTCTAAAATTCACAGTGCTCTGGTGAGAACAAAAATGTTATTGTTACTATTTTATCTATATGTGCAAAATAAATGACCAAAAGTACTCAAATTCTACTATGCAATGCTCTCAATAAATAATTGATCCATCAGATAAAAAATCATTCATATGATGTAATTCTGTAAATAATTTTTAATAAAGTAAATATGTGAGCAAATGGAAAACTGCTTAAATCAATGTTTAAATAAAAAGATATTTACATTTGTTGAAGAAGCAATTTGCTAGCCATAATTTACTGATCAGAAGTAGCATTGTTTTTACTGCACCTGTCCATGTCGAAATTTTACATTATTATTCTTAGATCTGTGGAGCTTCCTTTTGCCAGCATCTCCTCTTGTCCCAATGAGGTTGATATAAACATTAGAATCTGTTTCAGCACCAAGTTTAGCACCTGTGTATACATGGACCTCATACACCAGCACTAGAAGGAGAAAAGGCTTGAGATTATCTTTGTAGTTTGCACATGATTCAAAAGCTTTCTCATCAAAATTTTGCCAAAAAACTGTACTGACTTTCAAGTTTGAAAGTAGCAACAGCTATACATACAGTTCTCACTTCCAAGTTCAAATCTTATAATTCTCTGCACAAAAATAAGAAAATACCAAGCTTAATGAAAGCTGAGTGTAGTTGTGCATTGCTCAGCAGAACAGCCCATCAAACAAATATTCCCTAGTGCTCTATTTTCTTCTCTCATTCCCAGTATTCATGATTTCAGGACTTAATTTGCAAAGGACTTAATTTGCAAAGGTGGGCAGGGACACCTTCCACTAGACCAGGTTGCTCAAAGCCTCATCCAGCCTGGCCTTGAACACTGCCAGGGATGGGGCATCCACAGCTTCTCTGGGCAACCTGTTCCAGTGCCTCACCACCCTCTCCAGGAAGAACTTCTTCCTGATATCTAATCTAAATCTCCCCACTTTTAATTTAAATCCATTACCCCTTGTCCTATCCCTACAGGCCTAGCAATCATGAATCCTAGAGTTTTTTAGATTTTCACCTCACATACACCGGTGGGAAAGCAGATATATAGGCTCCCACATCCATAAAAAGTGTAAACTCAACATGTTTTTGAAGGTTTTGACATTTATCACTAGTAGATTCTAACACTTTTAAAAATGGCCCTCAGTAAAAATATATTTACAACTTTTTAATGTTTCTCCCTAGTCTAGACCAAAGTCTTACACAGAAAAATACATGCACTTACCTTCAAAGAACTCCGGAATATAATTCAGAGTTACTATGCTAACATCTTTTGCATCACACTAACATTATTGTTATAATTATCCAGACATGCAAACTTCTTTAAAAAAAAATACTTGCAGCAATTGCATAGCATTATATTTCATTTCTGTTTTTCTTATTTCAATTTTTAAAAAAGTTTTCTTGTTTGCATCTTAATGGAAATTTTTCCATGCAGTGTTTCTATTCCAATCACAGCTGGCTGTTTCTGCTGCTATGTAGCAGATCACAGAGGAGATTATGGCTTAACTAATGGGTAATTTTAATAGTTCTTGGGAGTGAAGAAAGGTAGCAGAAGCCCTAACACAGTTGAACACTACGGTTTAAGAAGGAACTAAGATAAAAACAGAAGATTATAACAAAATTCCTGAAACTGGATAATAGTCTACAAAAACTAATTAAAATATTATTAGTCTTATACCAGAAAATAGCTAGTAGAACCTGACATTTTCTTAAATTTTTAATTCATTGGACCCCGAGGCAGCTTAAAAAACTCAAACATCATGTCATCCACTATAATTAGTGTACCAACACTTAGCCTGTGACATAAAATTAATCTCAATAATACACACAGATGTTCAAAAATTTGACAGAGCCTTATAAAAACTAGTTTCAAGTTTTTTAACATAAGAACATCATGTTAAAATAAATGGTAGATATGAATGACAAGTAACAATGATAAATGGATATGATAATTACCATAATTAAGGTATATATCCAAATGACATTTCATATCATGACTCAGTGTACTCATGACCGTGTACAGATTGGCAACAGGAGAATGTAAAACAAAAACTATTCAAGGGACAGAGGAGAAGGGGTGACAACAAACCATGAAAGGAAACATGCAGCAATTCAGAGCTACACTGATCATGACGAGGCAAGTTCTTTCAGAGTGTGGAAGGAAAGAGCTCACATTTTCAAAAGAAAACCTAATAACTATATTCATCTGTGACCCAACACTCGTATAATAGGTCTGGACTACTCCTGGAGCAAGGCACTGGGGAGTAGTAGGATCAGGGCCGTATCAATATGAAGTCTTCTCCATACGTTTTTACTTACATTCCCTGTTTTGAAAAAGCAGAACATCTGTGAGAGCTGAGGAAAGGGTATAAACTGTTTATGTTCTGAATGTTTATATACAAAGATTGGTGTCTGCGTTACTTACGCCTCCAAATAATTTCCATGATCAAAACTGCAAAATTTACGTAACTATAAGCACAATATTAAAGCATATTCAAGGCTTTTTTTTTAAGAAGCCCTTTAACAATAAATGATTATAAGAATAAAATACCTACAAAGTATTTTAATTTCTGGAGGGAGATCAAACCAAATGGATCCAGGACACACCAGAACAGAATGAGAGATGATTATAACACAAAGATATTAGCAGATAAATAAATGACAGTCCCTTTTGTAGCACTGTGAATCTCTGTGGTAACCAGAGAGATGATAATGATCTAATCAACTACAGCTTTCTATTGCTACAAGCCTAAATAAATCATTCTGAAGTAGAAAATATGCACATGTTGAAATGTAAAGAACTGGAAAATATTTTCCATAACTCCTTGTGCCTATATATCTCTCACCATCTGGAAAATGTTAGGTCTGACATTTATTTAGGCTACACAATCCGCATTATTTATAAAGGAATGTTGTTCACAAAGAGACCAGTGTGTGCTTTAATTTTTTGTCCAAATTAACAATACAGGCTGCTATATTAGGATAATAAATAGAATGTTCATTTCCCTTGAGTGTATGTTACAACGCATTTTATAAGAAACACACAAAAAAGGTAAGCAACAAAAATATTCTCCAAAACACACTTTACATGCCTACTTAGAACATGCCACTGTGTATGCCACTTCACATGTCACATTTCTTCCATGTGAAGAAATGCTTGGACATTCATATAAATATTCACTAAATAGATTGTGGAGATTAAGCTTTTTCTGCACAAATGGAAACCTAGGCACAGACCAGCTCGAGTGGATGCAATTTTGTCAAACTTTCTCAAGCAGTTCCTCTAGCTCACAGAACAGGTAAAAAAGGTGCTAATGTTAATGGCTCCTGAGCTACAGACCACTTAAATCTAAAAACAAGGATGATGCCACTCTGTAACAGATAAGGCAAGGTGCACCAATAGTTTAATGGGCACAGAGGACAGACACAACCAAATCTGGACAACAAGCCTACCCATCAAATGTACTGCTAAGACAGCCAGACCTACCACATGTGCAATTTGCCTGGTTTTAGATTGCTGTATATTGTTCACAAAACACAAGATTTTGTGTATAGGATAAAATATAAAGACCCTAGGAAACACGTTCAGCCTCTATGACTCTGGTTTAATTTCCTTTGAGAAACTCAACCCACTGCTGCCACATCTGAAATGGAGAGTAAGAAAAGCCATTCCAAAAAATCTGAGAATTGGAACTCCCTGGTCCAATCCTGTATTTTTCAATAGCAATTTCATTTTGCTATATGCTAATTTAGTGAAATTACACCAGCTGAAAACTGAGGTGACAAAGCAGAGAGATAGGCAAAAAAAAAAAAAAAAAAAGGAAAGAAAAAGTGGAAAATTATATCATAAAACCAACCACTGTACAAAAGTTAGGGAATATTTTTTCAGCAATATGGAGGACCTGTTAGACTCACATCTAGGTAGGGAACATCAAAATGATAGGAGAAACATCTTGAAAAATACAATAACTTTGAAAAAGGTTATAAGAAAATTAGTTAATGAAAAATAGCAGGGAAAAAAATCTCAGTTAGCACTCACTGTAAAAAGAAAATGACCTTTCAGAAAGTGATTGAAATCTTCAAATTGCTAACAGAGTAACTTTAGATAAGGTGTATAAGGAAACAGAAAACTCTGGGACATGGATGAAACAGTTGAAAAAAGGGAGGTAAAACTTATTCAGGCAGACACAGAAAGCTTCTAAAAAGCTCCATGAAAGACAGATATTAAAGCAGTATTAATGACTATCTTATAAAAAATGGCATATCAAAAGTATCAACAATACTAAAGGAGTCACCGAGCAGTCAAGTGTACAGTACTAAATTTATACTTGCTCAGTCCATAAAAATGCTACTACTGCTATCTCTTGAGATGTTATGAGATTTCAGGTGGTTTTGTAAGTCCCAACTCTAGATTCTGGCATCTACTGATAACACGAGTTCATGAACTACCTGTAATAAAGGAGAAGAGAGAAAGTTTTGTTTCTCTGGTTATGAGGAAAAAATAACCTAAGGGCATACTAAGGGCAACAGAATGCAAGTTAGACAACCCTTTTTTCCAGACTTCTTATTCTGGGCACCTGAATCAGGGTTTCCTGTATAGAAGGTCAAGTGCTAGTTTCACCCCAGTCTGCAAGGACAGTGGATTATTCTCATTTCCTTATGAGGCAGTAATGTACAGAATTCAGTGACTTATGACATTTTCCTTTGGAAAATATAAACAGTGTGCTAGCATCGCAGGTTGCTTTGCATAAAAGAGTAAATTAATATTTTGATATGTTTTGGAGAAGAAAATAATCCTAATAGAACTAAAGAAGAATTTATTCATGAGAATAAGAAAATTAAAGTTTTCACTGAAGAAATATTGGGTTTTTTCCTCTGGCTTAGTATAAACTACTGTCCCATACCCAGTTCTTTTCAAAGTAATTCTACTAAAAGAAAAGTGCAGTTGTTATTTTAGAATTCTCTTGAAGAACAGATGAATTCAAGACAAATATACTTATTACTCAAAGTACGTTAGATAAGCTTCCTCCGCATACAGCTGTCTCAGCCTAATGACAGTGGTATGCTTACAACAGCACATTAGCTGGAATCAAGGAACTAAATCCCCTGTTTGGCCCTCCTTACTTCTTTCTATTTCGCAGCATGGAGCCGGTTTAGAGAGAAAAACTAGATTCTTTTTGGATGAAACTGAACCAGAGGATATGTTCCAGGAACACAACGATGACAATCTTGCCACAAATTGGCAGTCAGTCCGTGGGAAGAGACTAGAATGAGCCCAGAGTGACTTCCCCCTAAACATGAATAATGAGGACATTGTACCCTTAGCTCAATGGACTTTTAGCCCCAACTGCTTTACGGGACAAATTCACTCCCATCAGGCTGCCAGTGTAAACAAAAACACTGGCCAAAGAACATGAAACCTAGAAACATGGTAAATTATATACAACATTAAAATTGTCAAACTGTTTCAATTCAGTCCACCCTCAATGATAGTGATCCAAGATATTAGGACAGTATTACACAGTACTGGTCCAGATTCTGCCTTTTTTTCCATATGACGTGCCCTCTTGAATGAAATAGTCATTTTGGCTTGATCTGTTAAATACCAAGATTGAATCTCTGTCACGTGGTTTTGGTATTTACTATGCAGTTTGCACAAATAGTGTTTGACATTTTGCCATGACAGAAAGGTAACGATACAGACTGGTGCAGCATTAAGGCTAAAATGGAACAATTTCTTAATAGCTGATAGCGGTTAAGAGGCACTATCTGCCTCAGAAGTGGTACATATACTATTTGACAAAACATATTACAAAAACTCTATCAGGTAAAGACATTTCAATTAGAATTAAAGTTCTCAGGTTTTCTAATCTCCACTTCCATTTAATCCTGCTATTTTGAGTAATATTCTAAAAAATAAATGGAAATATTCTTCATAACATCTAAGAAAATTATCAACTTTGAAAAAAAAAATCTGCTTACTAATTAATTTTACAATAAGAAAGAGAAGCTTGGCTATTTACCTAAGTAGCAGGTGCCTCCCAAGTGATTAAGCAGGGATGCAAATTTTGAAGAGGTAATGCTGGAGTCATTACTCTTTGCTTTGATCATCTTTTGAACTATTTCAGTCAGTGGGCACATTCTAACCCTTCTGTGTTTTCCTGCGCATCTCTCCAAGTGGAAAAGAAATCTAAATCTTTTGAGCTGGAATTTTTCCTGCCTCAGCCTCAATACTTATATCTTATCTCAAGTCAGTACAGTTATTCCTTCAAATTCTTGAACAAGAAGAGGGCAGAATTCACCGTTTATATTCCAATTTGAAGTTTACATTCACCTGAACAGAAGACCAAGAAAATTCAGTACTTCTTGTATTGTGCGCCCCTTTTTTAGATGAAAACATCACCCACATCTGAAGACAATCCACGTTAGGTTGTGTGATGAAGGTCTCTGCACACTCACAAAGGAGCATGGGCAGACGTGGGCAAAGGGGAGCCCAAATAACACCCTGCTCTGGCTTCTCCTAGGCCCACCACAGGAGTCATCAGCCCATCTCCACAAGCAGAAGGGCACAAAGGCAGGTGGGAGCTCATATCCTGACCCTTGCAAGGGCTGTCCCAGGATCATCTCAGTCCCAGTGTCCAGGCAGGAAACCCATCATGATGAGTCAGTTCTGGAGTATCTATCGGACTGCTGGGGTTTGCTGCCTGAGGGTGTGGGACACAATATGGAACACAGGGGAAGGGCATTTCAGGATTGCACAGGATTTACTATGGGACATTTAGGGAACTTTATTAGGGACATTTAGTTGCTGCATGACAGCAACTGGAGAGACTGGAGGGAGCAAATTTAAGTGTCAGTGGCCAAGGTCCAGAGGCCCATGTCCCCAAGGGTGGGACTACATGAGCAGCTGTCGCTTGAAGGGACCAGGGGAGTCCCAGCCAGCCTCCACAGGGTATGGGTGACTCTAGGGGTGAGACCTGCTGAGCTGTATGTGTGTCTCTAAGGGCAAGACAGCTTTGTGTGTGCATGTGTGCGTTAGAGATGTTCTGTACCAGCAGCTACAGTGGGGCTGCAGCCCCAAGGGCTCATATGCCCAGGTGCCAGCAATTGGGGAGACTGGGATCCAGGAGCAGCTGCTGAGCAGATGGAGTGTGTGAGCACAGCTGCTGGAAGCACGCACCTTGTACGTATACCATATATATTCCCACTGGTGGACCTCCATCCTGCTGAGCCAGAAAGGGGAGCAGGATGAAGCTGCTGGTGCTATGTGACAGCTCTGTGTGCCTGGCTTCTCTGTGCAGCTGGCCATGTATACATGCATGTCTGTGTGGTATATACACATGTGCTCTCTCTCTGTGCTGACTTGGAACACATGCTCAGCCTCGTGGCTGGTTGGACCTGGGGTCATACAGCTGGGACAGCCTCACCAACACAGAGTTGCCAGATCTGGCCTGATTGCTCTAACACTCCTGTGTTGTCATGAGGCTATAAATATAATATATATTAAAACAGCAACAAATAAACAATCCAATACTTGCAAAGTTTGGTAAACTAAAAATATCTGGAATTGCCAGAAGAAAGCAAGACTCTGGAGAAGAATCAGAAAAGAACATGTTGGAACAGACCTCTGGTTCAACAGCAGGCTCAATTCAGGGACAACTTCAAAGATAGATCAGGTGAAGTTTTATAAACCTCATGGGCTGGGAAAGAAAAAGAGAAGATGGAATAGGAAGAGAAAAAGAAGCCATAGACTTAGAAGCCTTGGCAATGGTGAAAAATTAAGAAAATAAGGGCAGACAAAGGCAGACATACATTGGAGTCATAAGAAACCTGAGTTATTTATGGAAGTTGAGACTGGTGTGATGGAGAGATTTGAGAAAGCACTGAAAGTGGCACTTGGAGTAGGAAACCAGGTTAGTGTCAGCTTTCTGAAGTGGTTGAGGGACAGTCAGAAAAATTAAGGGGAGTTACCAAAGTGAGAAATTTGGCTGGAGAAAAAGGGATTTCAGAGAGGAAGGCAGAGAGAAACTGACAGAATCAGGAAATTACTTAGGATTTGAAGAGAAGCTAGAAAAAAGAAAGACAAGGAATCAAAAATCAGCTCCAAGGTTTTGCATCCCTATCGAATGTATAGTAGAGTTAGGCTGGAGAAAGGGAGAAAAAGGACAAGGAAAAAAATTATCCTTTCTTCTAAGAAAGAGGTAAGTGTTAAAGAATAGCAATTAAAAAAAACAGTGCCTTCTGAGTTTAGTTTATATTTGTTCATTTTGTGTAAATTTTCCTTTTACAGTTAAGCAAATATAGTACCACTAGAAGATACCAGATTGAACTGAAAATACTCAATACAAATTGCTAAACCATATCAGATTATCATGAAGTAATAAATTGTACATCGTTGTTCTGCTGGAGAAAGCAACTTGATGTGGTTTGTCCGGTACTTGTAAGCAATTAGCTTTTAAATGGGAAATGCAAATGGATAATGTTTCATTTGCTTGCTCTTGAGAAAGTAAATAGGAAAAACTTGGGAGGCAGCGCTGAGTTTTTATTGACATCCAATTTAAATTGGCCTAAAATCAATAATTAATTTAATTAAAACTTACAAATTCAATTTCAAAATCCTTTCTAATGCATCTTTTCTTAAAAACTTGAGACATATTTTAATAAAGGTAATATTCCTGCAAAAGCAAGGAAAGATGTAGTAATATAATAATTAAAAAGTAAATAAATGTGCTTTTTTAAAACACGTTCCCAGCCCTTGGTAGGACTCATTTGATTTTTCATATACAAGTACATAAATGGACTGCCCCTACCAGAATATTAGTACTTTTCTATGATTGGGTATTTCAGACTGCATAATGCAGATTTCAGTTACTGATGTTTAATTAGTTGTTCCAACATCATAATTGGCTTCTGCACTATTTTTCAATTGCACCCATATATGATATTTATGTCACTGTAAGAAATGGCATATGGTATTGTGGTATATGTTAATGGTCATAGGGCCTGGCACATACTGGTCAGTCACAGATTTTGAAATCTCTTACTGAAGTCACTAAAAACTCTGCAGAATAATTAAAAAAAAAAAAAAAGCAGAGGGGAAATGTGAGCTGGCAGAGACTTGTTACTCAGAATCTTATAATAGAGATCAGTAACCCCCTTTGGCCTTAAAACCCATCAGAAATATTCATACACCACAACACTCGATGTTTTTTTTCCAGAGAATTATATTTTTTTAAGGTTTTTCACTTGTTTGATATTTTCTTCTGAAATTATTTGTCACTAAGTGCATGATGACCCCTTTTCATGTTGAATCACATTCCTTGCAATATTCACTGCTTCATTTTGAATACAGTTTTCCTGAATGACAGCACCTATCTATATAAGACCTACCACTGTCAGACAGTATTGTCTATCAGCTGCATCACTGTCATTCTATTAATGGAAAGAGAAAAAAAAAATCCATCATGCTAAACAATTACACTGGCTCCCTATTCCTTCATAAAGGCCCAGGCCTTTTTAAATAACAGCTTTATATGATGAGCTATTTCCCACTTCATTTGAAAAGAACAAAGTGCGTCAAAGCTGTAGTAAACTTTGACGTACTAAAGTGTCACCCTGCCGCTAACAATTTCTACGTGAATGGCTGTGACTTGAGTCTGATTTGGAACAAAACATGTGTGATTATTCAGATCATGGATTTCTAGTAAAGAATATTTTACATAACACAAGAAAGGATGATATCAAACTTGCTAAAAGGATGTCACATGACATTACATACATTGATATGCCTTGCTTTCCTGCCTGCTGCCTTGCTCTCAACAGCAGTATTCACTAGTGATTTAGGAGAACTCTGAGAGATCAAGAACTTTATAGGGGTAAGATATCCTGGCCACAGCTATTATTCTGATTTTGGGAAGGAAAGGAGTGGGGTAAAAAGATCATTTCCCGCTTCATTGGAACCAGAAAATATCTGGTTTCATGGTTGCATTATATTTTGGGCAGTTTGCCCTGGAAGAAACATGAGAAGCTGTCACATACTCACAGGATATGACTAGTGAACACATGACCTAAAATACTGAGCACGTACATGGCAAAAGCTCCTTTGTGGGGTTTCTTACTGCCACTTCTTTCCACGTATCACCTTCACCCTTGTCTTCTGCAAGCCAGCATTCTATGGGGAGACAAATATCTTCATCTGAAAAAGGGACTGCTCTTTCAAGTCTGATTTCCTCCAGGTACCAATCGGGATCATTTCCAGTGTTGTCATGGCCAATGCGGATCTTATATAGCTGTCCAAGGTCTCTGAGATTAATCTGTAATGGCAAAAAAAAAAAAAAAACTAATTTTCAATAACACATTATAATATTGCCTTTTAGCAATCCTTCTTATACTGGGCATGCAAGCTAAATGTGCTGCTAACATAACCTAGAGTAATTTTTTTGTTTTAGAACAATGAAGCCTTAATAAAAAATGAATCCCGGAGCAATTAAGCAAAAACATACAGAGCAGTCTGCAAGAGTAATTTTATTGACTTAAGTAGCGTATTATTTAAAGTGACTAAAAGGATCAAACAAGTCTGTCTTTAGATCTCTTGACAGCATCTATTTTCATAGAATCATAGAATGGTTTGTGTTGGAAGGGACCTTAACTTGTCACTGGTCTCCACTTGGACATTGAGCTGTTGACCACAACTCTCTTAATGCATCTGTCCAGCCAATTTCTTATCCACTGAATAGTCCACTCATCAAATATATGTCTCTCCAATTTAGAGACAAGGATGTCATGTGGGACAGTCAAATTTTATATTTTTTGCAGTGTTATTATGTAAATCTCTATTTCTAGACAAATATTTGGACAAGCAGAAGTACCTTCAGTCATTGCTGCATGAAATAATACATTTTGCAGCCCATACAGTTACCATCAGCAAAGCCCTATTAACTATTCCTACCACTCATCAGTCTGCTATGGCCCACTTTTCTTTGTCTTCTGTTTTTATGTGACTGGTCTCAGGGTTAACTGTTTCTGTAAGTGCTCACGCCACACTGCAGCAAATTTAAACGATAAAAGATTACTATGTCACATTGAATACTGTAGCTCTGAAACAAGAACCACTTTGTTTTGGGCTGCAGAAAATTTTTGAGCAATGCTGATGGCAGGAACCTAAGCACAAAAGCAGGGTGAAAAATTTTAATTTTCGGTGATGTGTTTGAAAGCTCATGGTGTTTGCAAAAAAAAAAAAATCACAGAGAAAAAGAACAGAAAATAGTTGTTCCTTTTACCATTATACCAATTTTAGACTATTTAGCATCAAAACAAGAAGCAAGCAAACAAAAAATGGACTGAAACAATTAACACCAACATTTCCCCAGCAGTCCATATCACCAAAAAGGATGAATTAAGATTTGTGTTTGAAGGTCCACTGCATCTGTTCTGAAAAAGTAATATTAATAAGTATGTCCCAGAGTGAGTTTCTCCTTCAATATTTTTTGCTGAGAAAGACTCAATAAAAGGTAATGCTCCTTTTCTCTGTGGAGCTGTGAAACGTCACACACTACTGACATATCCCTTGCTCTCTTGTTGAAACGTTTTCCTAGGCAATGACACAGGGTAGTGTAACACTGACATTTCTTGGTCACGAGGACCATCACAGAAGAGTCTTGCAGCCCTCATTGATCACCATTTCCATGCATCCCTGAGGCAAGCCTGGCACGACTCAGTCTCATAGGATGATAACATGACATATATGCTAGCGGTATAAAGTCTGAACAAAGTCACACTTATGGCCAAAGTAGTAGGTTTTTCCATATTAAAACAGTATGTTAGAGGTGCTAACTGAAGGTATAATTATAACATTAAAGCAATAAAACCATAAACATCAAAAATATGCTACTAATATTCTGCAGGATTACAGCAGCAGATAAAAAGCTCTCTAGAACTAACCACAAACGTGGCCAGGGTATAGGCTCAATTGTCATCATAACCCCATCAGCCAGCTACAAAGCAGAAATCCATGCAGTGGGCAAGTGACTAATAAGATTGCCTTCCAAATAAATATAACAATATATTAGAACTCTTACCCTTCATTTTGAACTGAATGAAGTACTGTATTGGTGAACAACAAAGGTGGTGCTGTCCTGAGATCTAGGCAATGGCTGCTATTTGTGGCACAGAAATGTTAAAGGTCAATTTAGTAAATGAAATGTTGTGACCTTGTGACCTCGTACCCTTGATTACATTCTGGCATAACCCCTGTTGAAAGAGGAGTGCCACAGCCATCTTTGCATACAGTATTCATTACCATGACTCTTGATCAGGACCACAAATTCTGTCAAAGAGACTTTTTAGTCTTCTGAAGCATCTAATCAGCCATCTGGCAGTGAAGCAAACTGAAATGTTATTGATTAAAAATTCCTGCATATCTATAGTGGGTATCATATGAGTTGGCTGAAAAGTGAAGCCACAAGCTTCTTAATTATAGTAATTTTATTTATCATGTTGTGCTAAAGTGCATTTTTTTCAGAAGGAATTCTAAGGTAGGAGTTATATTTCCAAGTGAATCTGTAAAGGTTTTCAACACTGTATTATAGAACCATAGAAAAGTTTAGTTAGTAGGCACCTTTAAAAGTCATCTAGTCCAACCCCCCTGCCATGGGCAGGGACATCTTCAAGTAGATCAGGTGGCTCAAAGGCCCATCCAACCTGGCCTTGAACACTTCCAGGGATAGGGCATCTACCACCTCTCTGGGCAACGTGTTCAAGTGTTACAGCATCATCATCATCAAACATTTCTACCTTTTATCTATTCTGAATCTACCCTCTTTTAGTTTAAAACTATTACCACTTGTCCTATTGTAACAGGCCCTGCTAAAAAGTTCATTCTCATCTTTCTTATAAACACCCTTCAGGTACTAGAAGGTGCTATAAGGTCTCCCCGGAGCCTTCTCTTCTCCAGGCTGAACAAGCCCAACTCTCTCAGCCTGTCCCCATAGCAGAGGTGCTCTAGCTCTCTGATCATCTTCATGGCCTCCTCTGGGCTTGCTCCAACTGGTCTATATCCTTCTGATGTTGACAGCCCCAGGGCTGACCACTGGTATAATGGGAGAGAAGAGCTCACAGAAAATAAGCAGAGGTAGGATAGCTGACCAAGAAAGAAAGGAGAAAGGAAAAAAAAAAAGCAGCAATTTGAAAAAGAAGGAAGGGAAAGTGATGAAACCCATTCATCACCATATCACCATGCAGGGACTTGCTGTTACTGGATAAACAACCCATCAAACCTAATCAAATAGAGTTTCAAGAAAAACCAGTACAGAACAGAGACCTCTGTCCAGACTGTCAGCTTTCTCCAGAAGATGTTCCTAGTTGCAAGCAGTTCAGTTAGATTCACTGAAGTCCTGTTTAGCATCTCCATACATTCTTGCATGTGTGTTTTCTATACTTTCTATCCCTCCTTAACATTCACACTCTAAAGGAGGACATGATATAACAAAATTAAGGAAGTCACGGTTACGTGGGAATTTGTTCAAAGTGTCAAGTCAAACGTATCTGTTTGCTTTCAAATACAGGGAGGAAGAGTATAAAGTATCCCTGTCTACCAGACTCACAAACGGCAAGTTTTTTGGAATGGTAAGCTATACAGGACATATAAGTAATGGTGTATTTCTGAGACTGAAAGGCCTCAGAAATAATTCAAAGCACAGAACACTGCAAAACTAATAACATAATAATACTTCTGTTTCTGACTAATTGTTTATGGGCATTCTTGGGGGGAAAAAAAATCATGCTTATTCTTGGGAAGGATGTCAATGGCAGAGAGCAAGTCAACAGTACATGACACCCTGAAAGATATATAATACAGTTACAAAATAAGTTGCAGCTCTTGTCATAGTTTTGGGGGTTGGAAAAATATCATCTTGCTGTCAGATCAGATATCACGTTGGTATTGACTTGCTAACATGTTACTTTTTGCCAATCGGAATCCTGTCAAATGTATGTCAAGTTTGGCTCCTGCAGTGAAATGCAGATGAAAATACTCTCATAACATGGTAGAGCTAACAATATTCTTCTGCCGACATAAACACTGTATCTTGAGGTTATTCCTTCATTTCCAGCACTGACTAAATTGCCTTGAACTTCTACATGACTTGAACACAACCCTGCATTTATAAATCTACTTTCACAGCCAGAACATTCTGTAAAAGGTTGTAGAGCAAAGTTGACTGTTGCCCTCGTAAACAACAGGCTTACAAAACCTTAGTCTAGCTGTTCTATATTCTGGCACCATGGCTGCAAAAGTAACATTCAATATTCATGGAAACAGCCAACATAACTACAATAAATGATCATGCAAAGAAGAAAGGATGGGTCCCAGGGCGGAACCATCACTCTGGAAATCAGCTAACTATGCAATTCACAAGCCCTCTTGCTTCAGTTTCTCAGGTATACAAGAACAACACTTTTATGTCTCTCACACAGACACTGCAAAGCTCAAATTTTCAGATCCTCTGAAGAAGACACAAGTGAAAAATTCTGTGTTTTTTCTACAATTTTCAGTTATTTTATGTTAGTTGCTATTTTTCCATAACTCAATTAACAGTTCAAAAATTATCAACTGTAATTCTCCTAGCTAACTTCCTGAAGCTCATGGTTTTATTCAAGGATAATGTGATCTTACTTACAGTGACCTAGTCTCTCATATAGTCCTGCAATTTCTGTTGCCACTAGCGGAAGTTGTGCAGACAGAATGAGGGAGGAATAGCAACAAGCCAATCAGTGAATATGATGGAAATCTACTGAAGAACATGGTCAATATAGTAAAGACGTTCCACTACTACACTGTAATTGAATGTTGTAGGTTTCTCAAGCTTCCTAAATGACAAAGGCACACAGAGATAGAAGACTGATGTATTTTGGGATAGTTCTATGCTGCCCTGAACTAACTTCATAGAGTCCTAGCAACCGTACACCTGAGTTGGCACAATAGTCTCTTAGCCTGGCCAGGCCTGCTTCTCAGGCAAGCACTGAACAGCCGTGTTGCGGCAAAAGGAGCAGCTTGAAGTTAATCTTTCCTGGCCTCTGCAACAGAGCATTGACAAAATCATCAGACATCTAATCCTGAACCAACACACATGGTCAAAGCATTGCAGAGGTTTGTTTTTCTCTTTATTAAAAATATTAAAGATTGGTTTGCAAAGTTCCTTTCTCCCTGTATATGCTTCAGCTTGATATGGTAGAGTCTGGAGACAGGTGGAAATTCAAAGCTGTAAAACTTAAGAGACAATGGTTTGGGGGTATGACGTGGCTTACATCAGCCATGTTTAGAACATAAATAATACCTTAACCCCTACAGAGGTAACAAACAAGGGCATGGGAACATAGATACCTCACTGAAGTAAAGAAATCACAAACTTCAGACATACTTTTCATCTTAGGGATTGCCTATTAGAGGGGTCTTCTGACAAATGCCAACCTCACTCTCCACAGCAAAACGTTTTACAAGACACTTGAATGATCATTTACATTCACTTGGTTGACTGTGAAACTCGTTCTGATGCATCAAACGATATGCGCCAAATTCTGTGATAAACTCTAAAGGGGATAGACCTCATACAGACCCTGCTTATGTGAGAGATTGCCACCACTTACTAACCTTAATGACAGTAGTAACTTAATTCTCTTTGTGGTATTTTTATTCATTTGTTACAGGCAATAATATCCACACTTCTTATATTTTTTAGTATCAGTACCAATCCATATTAGTGAAAAAACTGTCCACCACTTTCAAAAGGGCCACATTTTCAGAGGTAGCTTTGCCTCACCCACAACCATGTTCTAAATGTTTGCAAGCAGTTAAACAAGATTACCCCTGTAATGAATGTAACTATGTGCTTTGCTCATCGCTACTATTTATTTTTTGTACAAGCATAGCACTAAATTGTCTTCTTACCAAAGGCAATAGGAACATTTTCATTAAACCATGCATTAGAAAACTTGGCCTTACTTTTTGAAATTGAAGCTTAACAAAGCTCATATTTTACAATTTGTCTCTAAGCATAAATTGAAATCCAGGTTTATCAGCAAGAAGTTCTTCTTAAAGAGGACACAACTTTAATTCCATTTCTAAATGACCTATACAAATACTCTTGTTTCTCCTTAACATACCTGTGATATTTTGAGTAGAGTGAGTATGACCTATTTTCACGTACTTAAGATGTTTAACTAAGTGAAAAGTGAAGAGTTCCTTGGCTTAACAAGAAACTGTTCAGTGGAAAGATTCTTTGGTAAAGGGATGGCAAGAACATATGTAATAACTCCATTTCTCTTTTATAGAGTGGAATAAACAAATAATGTCACTGTATTCCTGTTGTACAGAAAGTCTCTTGCATTCTCTTTAAATAAACTCAGGTGAACATGAAAATCATTTGGATAAGTCAACACTTCAGAAGCAGCTACACCAAAATCCCTATGTCTAACACAACCACTGGAGACTATGCTTGACAGACAGTTATTAATTTCATGTAAGGCCACCTCATTAACAGAATTTCAGAGGAGTCTTGTGCAGTAGCTGGATTCCCAAAAGAAAGAGAAATCATTGCGTTAGTTTAACTTCTACAGCATCTCCATATAATGGAGAAATCTTCAAAGGTATAAGATATTTTTAAATTGTGAGCATATGAACATTGTAAATATTGCCAAAAATATCATAACTAACATACCATAAAGCATCCAGAGTTCACCCATAGTGCTTGCATTTTCCTGATGTCTGAATTCAGCCAATTTGCTAATTGTGGCCAACAAACTTGGCACAGTTACATACTAATTTAAGAATTAAAATGTCACAGGTGCTCACACAAACTTAACAGTCCCATGAAAAAGGTGTATATAGACATGGGAGGAGTAGGATTACAGGCCACATAAAAATTGGCATTGTTTTTTCCCCACTTCATACTTTCTTCATCACAAGAATAACCTGGATAAACAAGTACTGCTCGTTGCACAGTGACAGTTAAACACTTCCTTTTCCAGGCTGCCCAAGATCTTTTCATCCTGTAGCTGGTCCAGTAACAATACTCGCTCACTTGACCTTCCTATACAGGCTAACAATCTGCTACTGTTCACTAAAATGCCAATTATCTGTTACCAAATTAATCAGAGAAAGGAAATGTCACATTGTTGTTACCTGATAAACTAATGGTACCAACAGACAGCTTGTTTTTTCCAGCCTGAAGTACCACAAATGGGAAAATGTTTTAAGAAAAATAAAGCTTGGGAAGAACACCTCTTTTACTGTGTGGTTAATTAAATTATGCCAGCACAAAGTATTTACAGTACCAGGGTGTCAGTTCTTGAAACCACAAAACTCTCATGTTAGGAGGAGGTAGACACATATATCTGAGGTTTTTATGAGTGACCTCTGCTTTTCCAAGTCAGATCAGGAGTATTTTACTGGATTTGAAACCTTCCATGGTGCTTAGGTGGGGAAATAAAACACTGTCTACCAGAGGATGTTAACTGGAATACAGCTTAGCATTGGCTGTAAGAAAACTCAACAGAGGCCAGGCCATATAAGAAAACATAAACTTAACTTAGCCTGTATCACATGTATGTACGCCGTGCTAACAGATGATGCTGTAGTTGGGCAAGTGCACCTTATACATGAAGAAGTGATGGATGATAAAAAAAGATTATGCTGGTGGCCACATAATAGTACTTCAAAGAGTTTGAAGACACATGAAGATTCATTTAAGAAGAGGTACAGAATAGTGTCCACAGCCTAGAAGAAGGAATAATCTCAGATTTACTCTCCTTTTGACAATCTGATTCTATAACACGATGACAGACTATGAACAGCCCCCTGCAATATATGTCTGTCATCTCCCAGTAGATTTACAGCGATATTTGTCACTCAGGCATGAAGTGATCAGCTCTGAAAAATAAAAAAAATTACACCTCAGTGTCTTCTCTCAACAGTGTAGTTTGCTGTGAGCACATCAGACTTTGACTTTCTGCATTGCCTTCCTAGCGGCTAAAGGATTTTTTAGTATGTTCCTGACATAAAGGTCAACAGCCTTCTGGTCTGCAGTAGGAAGAGTGTTTCCAAGCAGACCAAGGGAGGTGATTATTTCCCTCCACTCAGCCCTGATGAGACACATCAGGAGTGCTGTGTCCAATTCTGGGCTCCCCAGTAGAAGAGACATGGACATACCGGAAAGAATCCAGAGAAAGGGCATGAATATGATTAACGGACAGAAGCATCTCTCACATGAGGAAAGGCTGAGAAAGCTGGGACTGTTTCAACTGGAGAGA
>NW_010260945.1:49823-72391 GCF_000690775.1 Eurypyga helias
GGTTCAGGGGGGATAGTATTAATGTGTATGAATAGCTGATGTGAGGGGCTAAAGAAGACAGTGCCAGATTCATCTCAATGCTATCCAGTGAACAGTCAAGAGGCAATGGACACAAGTTAAAATACCATAATTTCCACTTAAATAGATGAGAAAAATAGGGGTGAGAGTGGTCAAATGTTGGATTAGCAGAAAAGCTGTAGAGTGGGAGACATTCAAAACCTGACTGGTCAATGTCCTTAGCAACCTGGTCTAGCTGGCCCTGCTTTGAGAAAGGGGCTGGACCGGAAATCTTCAGTGATCCCTTCTAACATCAACTACTCTATAAGTCTGTAGCACTCAGTGTAACGGCATCACCTTAACGACATAATTAACTCTAGGATGAAAACCAAATTCAATGTCACTAGTACTAAGAAATCCCTGTAATGCACAGTGAAAATAATTTTTGCAGGAGACAGAACTGTTAAAGGACTACCAAGGAGCTGGCCGTATAAAGTAAGGATCATCAAAAACTTTCACTTTAACATCTTCTGTTGCGATGCAAAACAAATTGATCTCATCTTGTTTAGCATAAGGCCTGTACTGTATAAAGTGTCTATTCTCTTTATGGAGTTGTAACAAGCCCCAACCAAAAAAAAAAAAATACTTGCAAGAGCAAGAGAATAAGCCACACATTAGTCATAAGACTCATTTCTGAGAAGTGCTGAGCAGCTATGATGATGAGAGGCACAAGAATGTGAACAGACTAGAAAATAGCTAAGGTGAAAGCAAGGCAAGAGCATGGATTAGTAAAGGCAGAAACTGGATTTGGCCATTTGATACATGAAGGTGGGGAAGCTCTTGACAGGGAGACTTTTACCACAGGTAACTAGTGTCACAAAATTTCAGAAACAAACACCTGAATCCTACCCAGGGGTTAAACAGACAGCATAACCCATGAGAGAGGGGTCACCCAAGAGAAATAGCCAGGCATTTTTAATATGTATTCATCTTGGACTTGTTTTGCCATCAGTTAGGAAAAAAAAAAAGTTTTATAGATTTACCGCTTAAAGATTAAACCTGAAATCAAATACATAAAGCTCTCTCATGAAACAGCCTGAAAAGGGAAAAACATGTATACACATATATCCACCCTGCAGTGCTCCATACTGCAGAATTACTGGACAGGTAGCACGATGCCCATTTCTTGAGGATGAGATTAACTATGATTTTCTCCAAGATTGCTTGTGAGCTCTTTACTATCTTTCCATGTTGTTTTCTTGGAACAAGCTAAATTTTGCTTCAGTATGGAATGAGGTTCATGCTGTTATCATATGTTTCATTAAAAAAAATGGAGTTTCAAGTGGAGTTAAAGCCAGCACTATGACTGTTTTATTGCTGCCTTAAGTGTATCTGGCTAAAGCCTGGGTTTCTTTCAGTTTTACTCAACTGTTTCTGGACCTAATGGCTGTTACAACAAACCGGTACAGCTGGAAAATACCAGGACACAAGCTATGCCCAGCTTTTAGGGACTGGCAGTGGCATGGTTAAGAGAGTGGATAGCTGCATCAGTGCTTGCGGTCACTTTTGCAATCTTCCCGCTTGGGAAGAATTCTCACTGAGCTCATCACAGGCTCTTTTATTTTAACAATGGGAGGAAAAGCGTGAAAATGGATTTGTTTCATCCTATCTTTACAACGTTTGGTTTTCTCCTCACTGCTTCTCATTTTAATTTGGAGATCTCAGTTATGACTGATGAAAGAATGAATATGGATCCAGGGTAAAGGATTGAAAGACATGCTGTAAAAGATGACAGATTCTTGCAGTCCGTAGGGATGATTCTAAAGGAAGGAATGTCAATTATTAATGCATAGATTATTTAAAACAACTGATAACTTTACATAAACAGGAGGAAAAATAATTGAAAAACAACAGATATTCTACCATCTCCATGTGGTGCAATACAGCATGAGCTGCACTTGATGAACACAATTCTTTACAAACAAGGTACGTGTAACTGGAAGGAAAAAGGCTGGATTTAACACTGTAACAAATCTCATCACGAGAACACTATTTATTTATGTTTTGTGATCAAGTATCTCTGCAAGTATTAGTAGGAGCCCTGTTTTTCATCCACCTATATTACTTCCTGGCATTTTACCAAGATGGAGTATGGCAGTGTTTAAAGGACTGTTTATACAGATGAAGAAACTAAATAGTCTAACTGGTTATGGCACTAGCTTTAGATGTTAGAGAAATGGGCTCATACAGCAAAATTCACACCAGGGATGGATTCCACTTCACAATTCTTGCAAAATATAATACATACTCCATGTCCCATGCTTGCAAACTTGGAACAACTATCCTCCTTAGAAAGACAGCCATGAACTACAAAACATAACATAAGGCTAAAGTGAAGATTTTGAAGATTTCTTAGAAAAAAAACCAGCACTCCTAATAGCTTAACAGTGTTATTTAGGATAAACTTGACAATGTGTTGAGACCAGTAAGAACAGCATTGCCCTAAAGAGATTGCAGAGCTGATAATGAAGCAAACTCCCAAAGCAAAGCATGGAAGAATTCTTGTTAAGGAAGTGCGAGGTCCTGCCACTCTCACTAAGCCTAGCATACATTTTGAAAGCAGATCTACTGAACCAGTCGGTGCTTTTACTGACTTCATTATTACTAGAAGAGGAGAACTTGTACCCGAAGGTATGGAATTATTCTGTATTGAAGTAAAAACTGGGAGATTGTAGCTGGCTTTTACAGAAGATAATAAGCTTGCAGTCTTCTGCTTAGTTCTCTTTGACACAGAAGGGAATATTTGGCATGACCAGACATTAAAAGAATACTTATAAAGAATTTATTTATCAAACAGTGTGCATGCTCATAAGGGATAATTCACCATGTTTCAAAGAATGATAATGCAGAAAACAGGGCTCTGGAGAATATAATTTACAATATAATTAAAGCTTCAGTGTCTCGAGCAACACAACACACTGTCAAAATCAGTATTTTTGAAATACTGAGAAATACTCAGGGACTGTGATGACACTAGAGGAAAACACAGGAAACGGATCACAGTTGTGATGAAAGCTGTAACTTATGGTAGACTGATATCCCTCTATTGGAAGAGGAATGACTCCCAACAGAATAATTATGCCCTAAAAACTATGCTTGAACAATAACAGAAGCAGAAAACCATAGTCTAGAAGTAGTTTCTTCGAACACACAGGAACAATTACAGAGCAGAAAGGAAAATTCATCAAATTTAAATCCCTTTTCTTTCCAATTCCCATACTGGTCATCCCTGACTTTGCCATCTGGTAGGAAAAATTGCTAAGCCACAAAGGTAAACACAGCACCATTTACACACAACTATCTTGTGAGAACCTAGAACCCAAGACCAGTCAGAAACAAGAACTCTTCCTAACACACAACTGTAAATTACCTTCAGCAAATTTCCTGTGCTACCATCATATGGAAATCTCCAAGGGCAATAGCCTTCTTACATTCTACTTGCATTACACTGGGGTTCAACCAGTTTTTAATCTAATTTACACAAACCTTAATCAGAGGTAGCTGAAGTTAATAAGTTACACTGGCTGTATTCAGCAATGCCAGCAACATCAAAATCAAGTTTTAGATGAGCAACAAAATCTCAGGAATACATAGAGGAACACCATTTGATTTACTCAAGTCTTCATAGCTTTCTTTTTTTGTTAATTTTAACATTACTTAATATTTATTATTTACTTTTAAGTATCCACGTTACTATGCAGTTAACTGCACTTTCTACCAAACTATGATTCTTCATTTTTATTCAGAAAATCCAGTACGGTTTTCTTGGATTGTCTTTTTGTGGGCCATTTCTCTGTCATTGTTTATGATTATACCTGTGACCAAAGGTATTTTGAAATCAGATGGTACTTTGATGGTTTTTGTAGGACATCATTATGCTTTATTTTTTCCATTATATTATGATCAATTCTTGCAGCTCCCTGCATCAGTTAACACTTTCTTAAAAAACAAAGGAGGTTACCTAGAGTTTAAACATATTAAATATGCAGCAAACTTCTGCACAAAGGTTGCAAATCAAGGACCATTTAGACAAGATTTCCCCCAATTTACCTAAAAGATTAAACTTGTGTAATACAAAGCAATGGGGGCTATACATTTTTTCTGTAATTCCACAGTTTTTAGCAATCTTGATGTTATTACACAGTGCTCTTAATGTTGGAAAAAAGTTCTGAACATTTGCAGAGCACAGATTTCTTCTGGATTAACAAAACCTCAGCTACCTTATTAAATTGAGATATTTAAGGGGAAAAATGTGGGGAAATGAAGCAAAATTACTTTATCTGTTCTTTTCTTTCTCTCCTTATTGATCAGCACTGACTGAAAGTTAAGTAAGTGGGTTTGGGAAACAATGGATGGACAGTAATCTGGTCAATCTTGGAGCTTTGGTGGTGTGGATAGAAGTTGGGGAGAAGCCTCCTTAAGAACCTCTGAAGTTTAAAGATCTCATTACACATGAATTTAAAAGTTTGATTACGCAATTGGATCTTCTGAAAGGTTTGAGTTGTACTCCACAGTCCAGATTCATCACACCTAAAATGCACCAAAGTGCTGTGTCTAGCTTCCAAGCCTCTTCCAGGCTTTCAGTGCTATATCACCAAAGAAAAACATCAGGCACAAAGACCTAGGTACAGTGTAGAAGACCTAAACCGGGGCGGTAGTGTGGATAGCAACAGATCCTTAGAGCTCCTGGACCAGGTTATGAGGTCTTGCTTTGATGCTAAGAGGTTAAAAATGATGCTTTGAGAAACATACTGTTCCTTCCAAAAAGAAAGAAAACAAATAAATGTTCTTGGTACTTCCCTCAATGAACTGAATAAACATAAGAACTTGCTGTCAGACAGCATTAACAAGCTGAATTAAACATCCAAGAGGATCATCTAGCCAAAATTATTTGAAAAGGAATACTTACATCTAGTCTTCAGATAAGCACTGATTTCTCCTTCCTGTTTTGATATGAGATAATCTTAAACCAGCATTATCTGCAAGCTTCAGCAGATAAATAAATGCAAGGGATAGACCACTATTGACTTGCCTCTGCAAGAATTTACGTATTTATACTTCAAACAAACAAAAAAAAAATTGAAAAACTCAAGAGAAACATTCTGTGCTGTCACTGATTCCCCATCATTTATTATGCATAAATTATTTCAACCTAAATGACATACTGCAGATTTAATGACTGCAACAAGCACTGTGCTGAGTAACTATAGGAACTGGAGGAAATTGCAGGAATTATAGGACCTCGGAGAAGCCCTGGGAAATGTCATGCTTCTGAAGCACCTCTCAGAGGTTTCTCTGAAGAGAAAAATCTCCCCATTTGTTTGGACAAGTAGGACATCACACGTATAGATCACCCGAGTTATCCTACCTGGTGTGATTTGACTCTAGGCCCTAGCCATCTCCCCTTTCCTTTTTACTTTCTCCAAAAAAGGTTCACATGACATTGTGCTTCAGTGCAAGTCTGAAAAAGCCCATGAAGAAGAGTTTACAGTGGGTACCTCCAAAGATAAACACACAACACGAGCCCTAACCAGGACCATCTTACTACATCAATGCAAAGAATCAGCAAAGAAAGTTTTTTCTATCTCTGCTACTTCTAGTTAAAACACACTGACCAGCTCTGAATATTTACTGATCCAAATCTTACTATCACACAAGTCAGCCACTCCCTCAGAAATACTTAATGATCCTAACAGGTTGCTTTGAGTCCTTTTTATTACTGCTATTATCCAGTTTTGAGAAAAGCTATTTTGCATATGTTTTGAATTCTCCAGTGTTTATATAACAGCCATACTATACCTTAAATGTATCTTCACTGTTGGGATTAAACAGCTGGTGTTTCCCAGATCCCAAAATAATAGGGCCAGAAGCTTTGTATTCTCCATAAGCGTAAAGGGATACTGTTGCTGTGGTACCAGCTGTTTCAAAATCCCCAGTGACTACAGTAATCTTCCAGTCTCCTTCTGCAAAATAAAAAATAAAATTAAATGCTTTTATAACTGTTACTGATATGTAGGAAGTTAGTTGAAAGGTATAAATAAAAACATGGTTTAGACCATGGACCATAACTTCTATGCACCTAAAAGGCAATGATGCTAGAGGAGGCAACAGCAGGTTGGCTGAATACTTCACGATTCAAACGCATCTTAGAGAATTTGTGTCATTTAAAAGATTTAAGAGGTTTGTAGCATACTAAAGCTAGAAATATGAACATGGAGTCTACTGAGATTTCTAGTGATAACCCTGTGTGTCATCACGGAAAAAGCCCAACCTCCAGTATTTGGATTATGACAACACATATAACCAAGAAATACATCAGGAAAAAGCATCAAAGCATCCCAATTAAGTAGAATTTCCTCTCATTTTATGTTACATGACATGTAAACAAGAGCTCTGCTTGCCTGGATGGAGGCATGGCATTGAGATTAGCATGAAAAAAAATTTTGGAGAAAATTCTGACAGTAGACAAGGACTCTTTAGAAAATCAGTTTATATAAAGCTTGCCTAGTACTAAAATGTCATCTCTGCACCCATACAATGCACACAAGTTATTTAAATATCTGAAAGCAGCTTAATATAAATCTTATTTTAAAAAAGAAAAATTCATAATTGGAAAATGTATTTCCTCATCTGAAAAGCTGGGATCACACGCTCTCCACCCCTCTTTTGATTGCAGCTTTTGCCTGTATGAAACAAGTTCCACTTAAATTCATTCTGTGCAATGCAAACAACAAATGAAATACCAGCTCACGGCTATCTTATAAATAAATGCCACTGTGTACACTGTAGTTTTAATAATAGAAAGCTGTCTGGTAGTGACTGCATGAATTAAATCTATTGTCTGACAGAAATATTTATCTTGGGCCAGCCCCATTATCCCTCAATAATTTGGCCCACAAAGACTGAACTAGAATGGGAAGTTTGATCTCCTATTTTCCAAATTTTTGAGGCCTGGCTGATGCCTGGGTTTAGAAGGTGACAGATTTTTAAATACATGTAAATACACAGCTGGGAATTCAGAAAACAGCAACAACTCATTTGGTCTGATCAGTCAAACCTTGAGGGAGGTGATTCTGCCCCTGTATTCCTCTCCAGTAAGACCCCACGTGGAGTACTGTGTCCAAGTCTGGGGATCCCAGCACAACAAAGACATGGACCTGTTGGGGCCAGGTCCAGAGGAGGGGCATGGAAATGACCAGAAGAATGGAACACCTCTCTCCTGTGAAGAAAGGCTGTTTTCCAGACTGGAGAAGAGAAGGTTCCAAGGAGACCATATTGCAACATTTGCATATATAAAGGGGGGTTATAAAAGGCAGATACTTTTTACCAAGACCTGTAGTGAGAGGACAAGGGTGAATGGTTTTAAACTGAAAGAAGGTAGATTCCAATAGGGCATAACGAAGAAAGTTTTTTACAACAAGGGTGGTAAGACACTGGAACAGCTTGCCCAGATAATTTGTGGATGCTCCATCACTAGAAGTGGCAGGGATGGACTAGGTGATCTTTAAGGATCTCTTCCAAATCAAACCATTTTATGATTCTATAAAGGAACTGAAACATCCAATTTCCACTAAAAATTATCAGACTCCAGCTTGTAACAAACTCTTTTGTGCCTTTGAAAATTTTCATCCTCACAGCTTTCCCTATAGACCCACTTTCTTGACAAAAGAAGCATAGCACCAAGCTACAAAAGTTTCAACATCAATTAGAAGGGTGAAAAGCCCCTATACATTGAGGGTGGCAACAAAGGGCATAAGGCAGAGGCTCCTCGCTCTATAGAAGAGCTCATTTACCAAAAATATCAACCTTTTCTGTTTTCAAACAATATAATATTCATTCCTTAAAGACAAAGTTCCTTGGGACCATTTGGTTGGAAAATAAGGACAACTCAATTTACACATGCTTATGAAGAATGGTGCAGACAAAGGGTAAAACATGATCCATTATTCCTCCTAAAACTTCAAAAGTCATTCAGAAACAATTATTCAATTTAAAGCAAGCAAAATGTATTTTCTTTTGGACTTGCTCATTGGCTGAGTTATTCTATTATACTCTCCAACGCCCTCTTTTGTTAAGCAGTGCAGCTTCAAAACAACACAGTTAGGTCTCTTGAGACCGTATGTTAACTGGCTCAACTCCTGCCTCCAAATGATAAGTGTAGTATCCGTAAACTATTTTGCACAGAAGTATAACTCTCAAGACAAAAAAAAAAGGAATCAAACTTCCCCAAAATCATGATTAAAACATGTTTGGGTTTGTACTCCTTTATATTGATTTGAAGCTTTTTCTTTTTTTTGGAAAGAGACAGGACTTTGTGTTTGAAGCACAGTGTGGGTATAGGAGAAGATTCCTAAAATTTCTAATCTCCCTCATGCCAGAAATCTTTACTGAAAAAAAAAAACAGAGACTGGAAACAGTATTACAAACACTTATTTCTCATTCTCTTTGGCATAAAAAGCTTGACTTTGTTCTGATGAGGTAGAATACCAATAGTTCCTTAATGACTGAAAAGGAATACACATTGAGGAGAAAAGAATATAGAAAAATGTGTAATGTAAACTTTCATTTGGTATAGATGAAGGAAAGGTACAACCTGACACTAAGTACATCCCTTTGGACATCAGAAAGTGGTATCTTACCAGAGATTACTTTCTAGAAAATTTCTTTTTTTTTTTCTTTTCTTTTCTAGAATGCTGGAAACAATACAACACACTAGAAGGTTCTACTTCCCAGAAAAATAATTTTGTTTAAAAAAAAAATAGAATGAAAACCAGATATTTTAAAAAGCTCATGGGAAAAAAAGTAAGTGAACAAAATCTCATGAAAGACACAACCAGGAATTAGAGCCGTCGCTGTAGGTGTGGAATACACAACTTCAAGTCTTTTCCCCACTGTTTCATATTTCAGCGAGTACTTCAAATAAGACGTTATTTGGTACGTATTTTTTTGGCTACCTAACTCTGAGACATTTGCAACAAATCCATTTTGCATTTCCATGAAACACGTCTGTTTTGACAGAGGGTAATTTTTGCCAAGGACAAAGCTGACCAGCTTTTCTGGACAGCACAAAGACATCTCTCTCACAGGGTCAGGATGAAAACAAAATGCTTACTGCAAGAACAAGCCCATCTCCACTGCAGATAAGCCAGTTGGATATGCACTTAGTTCACTTCCACTTGTTGTCATCTTTTGCTAAGCTTAAGGGGCAGTTTTTACCTGCTGCAACCTTCACCGTATAACCAGACAAGCAGAACTTAAATGACACAGCGCAGGGATCCAACTGTAGGTGCAGAAAGGACTAAGCAGACTGATTTGAATTGTGTAAAGGACGATCCACAGTGTAGGCACTTGTGCAGAACAGCTAAGGCACAAAGAGTGACGGACAGACAGAAAATGAATGCCTTCTGAAAAGTGCATAGAAAGGAAGAAGGGCAAAGAAATTTTGTGATTTAAAATAAATCTTATAATAGATTGGGATTGAATATAATTTGTAAAATAAGTGGGTACAAATTTTATCCTTAACTACTTGCCATAGGGACACCATTTAAGACAAGGTATTTGGGTCTTTGTTGGCATCTTGATTGACAAAATAAATTATGAATAAACATTTTCTAACTTTCCCCCAAGAGCTTGTAAATTATCATTCAACCTACAGCATAAAGTGCTTCTCACAGCTGAGAAAATGTTGTGTTATTAAGAAATGTAATTTAATCTGCACTGGTTGAAAGGACAGAAAATTCAAGCTGAACAAATACAAAATCATAGGTAAAACACAAAATGAAAAACTAATGATGAGAACAAATCTATATATAGCCCAGGAGAAAGAATCATAATTTAAAATGTTAACTATAAAAAACTAAAATTAAGATAGATCATCACTAAGTTCTATAAAAACATGATTTTTCAAACAAACAGAAAATTAACATTATGGAAAGAAAAATAACAATAAAAGGAAAGCATAAACAAAGTGATTTACAGTTTAAATTAAAATGTGAAGTTCAGAGTTTACTAAAATGTTCTGTACATTGTACAGTGTGCTGTAATTAATTTTTTAAAATAAATACAAACGGCAACAAATGTGTAATTAGTTCTGAAGCAGAAGCAGTCTGCATTAAAGACAGAACACTAGAGCAGCATTTACCATTTGCATCTTCTTGCATTTTTAGTTGTTGATTTATTTGAAATTCTGGAAAGGAAGGAAAAAACAAAAAGAAGTGATTAATAAAACATTAAAGAAAAGGTTTGAAAAAGATGAAAAAGTCATTCTGTGATTCCATCCAATACAAGAAAACTTTCCTTCTCATTCATTCCCTCATCACTTTCTCACTATCACCTATACCCATTATACTGCAAACACAAAACAGATTCACTCAGAAATTTAACAAAGGAAGCCAGAAAGTGGTTAACTCTGATATTTAAAGTGTAAATTCAGCCCAGATTTCTTCAGGGGAGAATTACAAATTACTGTTCTTACTTCCATAACGTTACAATAAACCTTACCTTGGGAGTCTAGCTCAATTTCTGAATGGATTACACCTTGGGACATAAATGGAAGCCACCTAAGAAAGAAAATAAGAAACCAGGTAGGAATAAATTTTTTTCCACCGTATTACCCTATAACTGAATGATCCACATCTTATTTTCATACCAAATGCATATAACAGCAAAGAGTCTCTACCTCTAAAATTTTAGTATTTGATTTGGTAGATGCTAAAGTAGAAATTATTCGACCCTACAAATAATTTTGTTTTATGCAAACGAAGAACTGTAAGTGTAAAATATACCTGTGTCAGATTGACTCATGTGGCATGACTGTACTTATTTGTATAGCTAAACAACAGAATATGGAACATAACATTTTTTTCAGTACTATGGATTGAGTGCTAAGTATAATTTGTATGTATCTATTGTTCTGTTTCTTAAAATGAAAGTTCAGTGTTAAAAATAAAGATGAACCAGATACTGTTCTTCCTTATTCCTCCTACAAATTGAGGACAGATAGATGAGTCTAAAAAAGTAGAAGTTAAGGCTAAACACTGCTTAGGTTTCTTAGCTGTCTTACTCTAGGCTCCAGATAATTTTGAAACCTTTTAATTCAGAATTTAAAGGTTAACAACACTTTTAGCATCCTCCTGCTTGGTAAAAAATCAGCTGGTTTTCATCAGGGAAAAAAAAATCCAGCAAGCTTTTAAGCTGTTGGGTTTTATTTACTTGGTCCAATTCCATGGACTCTGCAGGAATAACCTAAGCCGTTCAGTCTCCTGTGAAGGCTGCTGGGAGTCCAGTATAAACTGAGCAGGAGTTCAGAGCAGCTTTTGAAGGTTCCTTATCTTTTGTGTTGAAAACATTAGCAAGTCAATTCATGAAGAGCTAGTTCCCCACGAAATAAATTTTGTCTTACTAGGCAACTACTTATTTACATCACTTCTGCTAAAACCTGGCCAAACACATATTTTCTGCAATCTTAAATGCTAAAAAGTGTGTCTGTAACTAACAAATACTGTATGATTGAAATACAGTGAGATGTTCAGAAACTAACATCACATTTTTAAGTCAGATACAATGCTGATGTTTCCTTGGCTAAATGAGGGAAAAGAGGCTTTTTTTTTTTCCCCCATACATCGGATCATAAAATATCATTGTAAAATAAAGCTCTGAGGCTATTAAATTAGATTTCTGAGGATCTTCCTTGAATAGAGCACAGTGTTTCAGCTTTACATTTTGGCCAACAGGGAAGCTACCCTTGACCCCACCGCAGACTTATTTTAACCCTTCTTCAGCATCACTGTTTCCTCATAGAAAAGTTAGAAATGAAAACAACCTCTTTGGTTTTTCTTGACAGTGTCCACCACTGAATAATTTTTGCTGATCAATGTCTGGTGTTAATTATCCCAGAATTAGCACAGCAAATTGCCCTGACATACATCGTCCCTAAGCTGCGTTACCCACTGGAGGATAGCTGTGACAAAGAGTTAATTTTTCATGACTGAGGTAGGGAGCTGGCCTGATTTCTCCGTAGAACATCCATTAGGAAATTGTACCTGTGTGTTTTTTACAGCTAGCAACAACACCTGATCTGCATCCAGACCTACTCCAGAGAAATCCTTAGTGTCCTACTACTGTTTAAAAACATGTTACTAATTGAAGAAAAATCTCAATTTTAGAGCTTTATCAAAGTGAGAGAGCATCTTTATTCCTGGTTTTGAGGATGTGACAAAGAGTTGCAAGAATGTGCTCAAGGTAATGTAACAAATACATAAAAATCCAAACAAAATAACTAGATTTTCTGGATTTATTAAATATAGCTAATTAAATGTTAATTCTAGTGCCTTGTCACATAGTGACATTGTTCTCTGCACTGTATTCATTTCCCTTGAATGATGCACATAACCATGAGATAAACTGCAAGACTGGAAACTCCAAATGTGGGATTACTGTAATATTTTTTCCAAACACGCAAAACACATGATTTATCAGTTGACTTGCAAGATGCTCGGTTAAGAACTTAAATGTAACCAGCACAAAATAATTCTGACTTTGGGGCACCACATTTCTCTCTCGAGCAAAGCTGTTGTTCATAGAGAGTGTGAATGCTACTTCTGGGCGACAGATTTATTTTCTTTCCCATTTAGGAATACACTTCATTTAGAACCTTTTTGTGTGCTTTATCTTTCCTTCCTGAATAAGTACATCACAGTCATAGCACTGATCCTTGTATGATAAGGCTGCTCTGTACAATCTAGTAACACAGCCACCATGTAAGCATTTAGCCTTTGCTGTGGACCATACAGCATATTAACTTGAGTAATCTGTTCTGGAACAACTCATTTTGTGGATTTTATGAAATTGCAAGATAATCCAAATTTTTCTCTCCCTGGAAAATTCATATTTAGTACATTGATTAGCATAATACTGTTAGTGATACATATTTAAGAATATTGTTGTAAAAACTACCTTTCACAATTGAAAACATATTCCAAGTTGTGCTCAGCTTCTCTGACAATGACTTTGTCACAGTACCAATACTGGGACGTGGCATTAGCCTCACAGCGCAACAGCACCTTCTGCAGTTTTCCAAGAGATACAGCTTCCACTTCAAAAACATTGACCTACAAGACAGAGACGGCACTCTGAAATTCACTTAAAAGCCCGATTAACTCTCACAATGTACAAAGATTCACATTTTTTTTTTTTTTAAGGGCAGCTGGACTGCATTCAGAGTGTCTGGATCCAAAAACTCTTTTGATTACGTACCAGCATAAATGAGAAAGCACAGCTAACTGAAGTAATAATCCCAAATAAATTGGGTTTTCAGTCATCATCCAAAACACTGCACACAACCCTTCATCATTGTTTCAATACCTTGCCATTTACCATTATTCTACTCTAGGTAAGAAATAGTTAAAACTATTCTTTCCTTTGTTAACATTTAAAATACAGATTTCTCATCCTTTGCTCTTTCTGGTCTCATCTCTGGAAGAGACTGGAATCTGCCATGCCGCTTTCCCTTGTTATTCATTTGGACTTGAGCTGACAAAGTTTGTTTTCAGAGGAAGCTGATCAGGTGAAAGGTTCAGGCTGGTAATTTTGTGTCACAGTAAAAAGCATATAGCTTTCTCTCTCTACATCTAACAGTCCAGGTCACACTTCTCAAGTAAAAGGAAAATGAAGGAAAGAATGATGTTGGAAAATTCCTATCTGTGAAGTTCAGTCCCTGGCGAATGGCAGAATTGAGACTTCCTGTGCAACCTTAGTTCTCCCTTGTGTGTATGTAATATATGATCACAAGCTATTCTCTCTGAAGGATCCCTGCCGCAAATTGTGTGCAGGCAGGACTGCAGCTTTTTAATACTTCTTTTTATCTTCATTATCTTGATGACTCTATGCATTATTTACCGCAACCACCCAAACAGTTCAGTGAAGCAGAACTGATTTCCCCAGTGACTTCACTTTTGCACTTTTTCCATAGTACCCCAATTTTCTGCAAATACTAAAATCTATTTTTTGAACTGCCATCTGCATAATATTTTATTTTACCTATATAGTTAAAGCACAAAGATTATTGCCAAAAGCTGTCAAGATGCAAAATAGTTTGACTGCCCAACTGAGACAAAGAGGGGTTAATTTATCAGCACATTTAGCATTTCAAAGACCTTACTATGTCCAGAGCAGGATTCTCTTTGAGCAAACCTCAGTTACAGCTATGGTTGCTCAGAGAAGTTAAACTGGTCAGGCAGCAAAACAGAAGCATACATGAAGTGGTCACTCAGGGAAGCGTTACTTTAAGTGATTTCCCCAGTACTATGTAGCATGCCCGTGGCAGAGATTAAATGAACATGTTTAAGCACTCAACCTCTTCTGTCATAAAATAACATATGCCAGTCCCTGCTCTGCCGCTCCACACAATCCACTGTCTCATTCACCCATTTCCATAACAAAGTGCACTTTGACTCACCCCCCTTAGCCCCTGTATAAATAATATGCTGAATTTACTATCAGTCTGGTTAGAATAATTCCCCCAGAAAGCTCCACTTAAATTCTGAATTTCAATTGGGATAGAACTTTATATCCAATACATTACTAATGGTATACAATATATATTTTCAAATAACATAAATGCCTCTGAAGTTTCCCATTGGGTTATTTTTATGCTTAGCATTTTAGATACTGCTTTTTTTTTTTGTAATTAGGTATTCCACTGACAGCTTGATACCATTTGTTAGACATACAAGTGTTAATTCTCAATAGCTCGCAAAAGAAGAAACAGGCTTAATAGAAGGTCATAAGAAGGCAAGTGGCAGAGCTATGATTAACTTCAGTAGTTCCTGAAATTCAGCAATACAGTACTGCAGAAAATCAGGATGATGTATATTTTACTTATAGAGGAGATCAGGGGTAATTGAAATAAAAATGAATTTAAATCTGTCCTGCATTAATCACAATATTATACATTAAAAGAAATACATAACCAACAGTCCTACTAAGATCTGAAATCATGGAATGGTTTCTGTGCAGCCCTTTGGAATCAGTTGTACTCCTTAAACCTTGACAGAATGTGTTTTATATTCACAGGCAGCTCTTCCCATCATTCTAGGGTGTTTCTTCGTATAATTTTTCTTCCCCTTTTCCTACCTGTATTTTCACTCATTCTAGTTATTACTGGATTAATATAAAATTATTTTCCTTAGCTCTTAAAATTATTTTTCTAAACTTTTGTGATCTTTTTATTAGGAACCATGAAGATCAGTAAAAGATACACAGTTATATTTATATGGCTAAGCAAATAATTTTTCAGACTTACCATTCCTCTCTGAAATGTCACTGGTGTACCAGATTTATGCAGAAGTCTTAGACCAGAATCTCCTCTTTTTCCATAGATACACAGATAAACTGCAGAATCTGTATCAGCTTGCTCCATGTCACCAGTGTAGACATAAACATGGTACAAAACAACTTCCGAAAATAACCAAAAGAAGAAAATACATGTGTAGTCACAATTCATGTTACTCACCACTCAAGCTTAAGGGAAACAATACCACAAATTTTAGTTCGAATTTATTTGCCTATATGTGTTCTCCAGAAATCAGTCTAACTATCTGTTTTTAAGATTTCTTAGACTACATGTGTGAATATACATCAGATGGAATATAATTCAGATGACATTAATACTGAAAACCAGGTAACTGATATGTACATAAGTGTGCAACTGAAGTCACCACATACTTGGATAGATAGGTTTTCCAGCTTCCACTACTGGAAGTTCACAGAGAAAATCTCTATCACCGCGATTCTTTGACAACCATATGTTTGCTGGAAAATTCAGTGTTTTCTTGCTCTTCAGATGTTGCAGTGTTACCTAGAGAACAAGTAATTCCAACCGTGACTCAGTTCACTCTTTAAAAATTCTCAGCAGCAACACATATTTTTCTAGATCTTTTCTTCTACCTCAGAAAACAACAACACAATCAGTAAATAAGATATACAAAATTGCAGTGTGAAAACACTTTCATTTTGGCCACTACATTGCAACTCCTCACTAAAGATGTTCTTTATTCACACCCATGGTATTGCAGCTGAAACTGCCAGCTTCTATTCTTTGAATATGCCTTGGACTTTAAAATTATCTTGTTCTTGGAACAAACAAATCTAACTGAAATTTCATTTTTTGTCATGAGAAATGTCACTAATTTTTATTTCTGTCAGTCAGCCACCTCTATGTAAAACTGTATGGAGTACTGAAGCCTAAAAACTTTCTGGTAAGTAAGGTTAGGTGAGACTGAGCTTTTGGAAGAGGTGGAAAGATTGACACATTTTTGTATTCAAATGAAAACAGGATGAAATTCATCATCTAGATCCTTCTGAACTTTGGCAAGGAGAGGATATGTTGAAATATTAAATCAATTCGTGTTATATTTGGCTCTTCTACAGCAGAACAAAAGACAGTTTAGGTCCCAGTACCCTCGATTCGTCCCTCTGAAGGTTGTTAGAGTTCAAATTCTCAAGTTATTTGCTACTGTACCTTGTATCTGTCTTATTTGTTTCCTGCAACTAAAGCAGTCTTTCCTCTCTTTTATGGAAGATGTTTTTCTTGGTCTTCAATTATAACAATGCTTGCTACAATTTTTTCCATAGACTTTCACTAGCAAAAGGATATCAGTGCCAAAAAACTGTCTTTCTGCAGTTGTGTTTTGAATGTGCATATAGTATGCATAAACCTTGCAAACAAAATTATGAAAACCAGTATTCACATTCAAATTCTAACACTCAGTAAATTAGGGAAATACACACCTTTATCTCACTTTTCCAATAAGATATCATTTTAAGTAAAATAAACACCACTTTTAACACCAAAGTATGTATTTATTCAAATATGAAATATGTTTGCAGCAGTGATTCTAATGTTTATTGGCAGAGCTCCCCCTGCTAATTCATAACAATTGCAAATATTAACTGCTTTGTCAGAAAAACACAGCTTTCAACCTGATTTATTTCTTTCTGTGAAAAGAAATATTTGAAATTCAAGGGTTACCCTATGATATTTGCACCAAAATATTTTTTAAAATTTTGGAACCACCAGGATGCAACATAGAATTCCTGCAACCATTTGAGCAACTGAAATATTTATACTTACATTCATATTTTGTACAGTTACAGTTAAGGCCTTTGGGTTAATGTCAAAATCTGTTATTACTGTGTAATTCTGGTTGTCTAAATCAGGCTTTTTAAGACGAATAAAAGGCCAAAGGATAAGCTTGTGTCCTTTAGAGATTCAAAATAAGAAAAAGAAGACTAATACTTATGTGCAAATATGAAATAAACCATACATGGGGGTCAGCGCTAACAACAATTTAGTATGAACTTAATCTGGAGAACAACCCCAAGTATCATGAGAAAAAAAATTAATTCACCAAATTTTTAAAAAGCAGCAATTTCATTTTCCCTGAAAACGGTTGTAATTGTGAGCTGGTTTGGGGCCAATTAGGACAGCCTACTCTTTAGCAAACTTTGCTCATTCTTCACATATATTTGTCATGAGATAATTGTTCCTCCATCATATTTAATTTTTCATAACTAGAATCTCCCTAACTCACAAGGAGCACAGGCGAGCTTTCAGAAAGCAAAATTTGGTAGAACCCATTAATACAGTAAAATTGGTATCTATGAGTAACATGATCTAAGAATAATTCTGAAATAATGCTACATATTTCCAGCTATCAAGAGATGGACTGTATCGGTGCTTTTGTCATCTTTAAAGCAGCCTAAGAAAACAAAGCAATAAGAACATATCACAATCAACATTTTTTTTATTTATGAAGCTGTGGCTTCATAAAAAGATGGGTTTTTAGTTCATACAAAAATTATTAAAGAAGAAAAAAAATCACCAGTAAAAAAATCTCACCCTTTGTAAGTTCCATTCTGATTTTTCATTCAGTAATTCATCAAGTGCAATTCTTATCTTGTAGATAGTTCCAATGGTTTTTATTTTAACCTGAATAGAGCCAGAACAGTACAATGTGTAACTACAGACAAAAATATATATAAATTACACATTAAATGTGTGCAGTAGAGGTTGCATGCTGATTAAGTAAGGCCATGCCTTCCAAACTGACACTGTATCCAGTTCATGATTAAAAGATATGTCAGTCTCCCACAGATAGGGAAGTAGCAGCATCCCAATGGCAAACACAGGACAATGAATTCTGTGCATAAAACTCTTACAGACCACAGGACAACTCTCTTCCTGTATTCTCAATCATCACATGTGAAATAACTCAAAAATCCAGTTCTCATTTATGTACAAACACCATTTTCCCTGTGTTTCTACATTTTGCCATTCAATTTGGGTTATATTTCTAGAACAAATATAGCTACATCACATGTTGGGGGTAGGGAGGAGGAGGAGGGGAGAGATACATAGAACTACATCCTTATCTTTGCAATTGGTTCCAGATTTCCCTGAATCACTGTAATATCTGAGCAATACAAAAACACACAACATTTGATTAGCAGATTTTGGATTATAGGATCCAGAAAAGAGGCTGCTTCTGTTTTGTCTAAGCAGATTTCCGTCTTAACCCTGGTTTGACCAGATTATAGCCTGGTGAAATCACAGTGCTTGCCAGGGAAATGCTTTGGCAGATATATGAACTCTTAGTTTGAAAAGTAAAATAAGTTGGTGAGGGCCATTCATGAGAGAAATGTGGGATACAAAATTAAATCCACTAAACCACTGGTTAAAAATCTTGCATAACAGTACAGCAACATGACCATAAATCCTACTGTGTCAAAGTGAGAGATATAAAACTTCTGGAGAATGAAAAATAAGCTCTCAAAAACTGATAGAACATCTACAAAATTTCAAAAATCACTGATACTATCTTCGATTTCTGACTATGATTTGCATTCATTTGCACTTCCAAGCATTAGAGGTGCTCTTAGTTATGAAATCTGCTCTATGCAACCCTATCCTATCCCACTTACTGGGGTTGGTTTGAAGTTTAGCCAGTATTTAAAGTGAGCATTAATCATTTTAGATCATTTCTAATGTACTGCTAGGAAAGGAAAAGTAAGTGCATTATAACATAATTTCTCAAATAATAGTTCTATTAATAAAAGGCTGGTAATAGCACATTCCATTTCATCATTTGCAGCCAAAAAAACCCTATTTACACTGTACAATTTTTTCAATTTTTTTAGAGACACCTCTTAGTAAATTACCTACTCATTCATTACCTTCATTAAGAAAAACCCCTCTCCTCTTTTTTAGAGGTCAGAATTACCTTAGTTCTTATATCACCTTCTAGCTGTCTTTGTGCTTTTGTATAATAAACTTTTAATTTATAATCACAATTCTACCGTGCTTTAGTCAAAGATTTCTAGAAGCCAACAACTTCTAACCTTGATTTCCCTAACACTGAAATGCACTCAGTAAATCCCAATGGTTGTTTAAGAATCTGAGGAGTTCACACCTGTATTTATATCAGTATAATTGCTACATCGACCTGAATGTCATTAACAAAGTAAATGCTGACACCAGTCTTGCAACTCTGATGTTACAATATGGTTCCTGTCTTTTCCATCAGCTTAAGAAAACAGCTTTGTTATGAGGAGTCAGATTTTGATATCCTTGCTTATGCTACATAATATTGCTCTTCTATAGGTAGTCTTTTTAGAGGTAACCTGGAGACTTCAGGATTAAAGCAGTAGTAAAGTAAGGACATGTATACAGCTTGCCTGAAAAGTCAACTATTTTCATTTCCCACATTTCACAAACCAACCCACTTCTCAAGTAATGAGATACCGTCTTCTCGTTCACAGAGCTGGTGTTCACTGAATATGACATGTTGTCTGTTTATTCTAATGAATCCCTCTTTAGGCTTTTGGTCAAAAATAATTTTTTTAAAAAAGTTACATGATCATTTCATGTATCAATATAAAACAAACATAAACGTACTGAACTTTGTCAGAATGCAAAGAGCAACTTCTACCTAAAACAAGCAGAGTTCTCCTAGAAGAAACCCTCTGGTATCCTTGATTTTTCTGATGCACAGTCAGAAAGGATTAAACAGACAATGACTACTCACATGGGTATGGTAAGGGAGGGAAGGTCACATATGAATGGTTTTCATTTCTCAAGATAGTTTTACTTGAATTTTTCATAGTTGTACATAGTGCTGATAAACTGAAAGGTTAAAGAAAACTGACTCCAAATTGCCTGACTATTACAGGCTTTCAGAAGCTGTTTTCTTCCTAGAACTCCTGCCCAGAGCTATGATTGATTACTTTAAAAAATAAAATTTTTTATCATCTACTCTAGAAAATATCAGTGAAACCATATCAAGCTCAAAGATGCAAATGACAAAAAGATGATGTAACTTTTTGAAGTCTTGCATTTCTATACTCATTTCAAGACTTATCCTACTAAACAAGTTCAGGATAAAATCTAAAGAAAAAAAAAAAAAAAGGAAAGAGCTCTTCCTCATAGGCTTTTTCTTTGTGAATGTGTCCCCTGCAGGCTAAAGAGTAAAAAGCACTTTGGTGACATTTGCTCTTTCATGCCTGAAAGCAACAGTGTCGGCGTGACGTAAAGAATCATAGTAGTAGCCCAAGGTGCTGAGAGAAAGATTCTGCTCACTCACTAGATCAATAACCACAGCACAAAGGCATAATGGGCAGTATCTCTTACAGAGAAGAAAAATTGGTCCCTCTCCTAAGAATCTATGGATTGACATTGCAAACATGGCATTACACAACATTGCTGACAAATTATTCACTAATTACCACAGGATTCCTCATGGATCATAATATATAACCTACATGCTTAGAAAATGAATGTTACATTTTGTTATCTTCGTGCCTATGCCCTATTTATAGGGAGTATTATTAACATTATTGGCAGTAAGAATCTTGATTTGTGCCAAGATTGTATTAGGAGAGTAGATGAATGCAGAAAAGAAGTTTGCACAAAATGTGACTAATATAATTTCTTCTTCAGTCAGCTGAAGACTGCAATGTGTTACATGTATCTCAGACAGAAAGATCTAAGTAAAACTGAAGTTTTAGCCTCTTTGGTAACAACCTCTCAGCCTACCTAGATGTAATTTCTTTATTACAATAGAGGAGGGGTTATTCTTAAATAATGCCAGAACTCTGTGTTTTTATGACATGATATCATGTAAGTTTTATTAGGCTCTTAGTAATTGCATAGGTAAGGCTTCTAGCATTTCAGCTATTTATAATATGGCAGCTGAAAAAAGGTTTTTTCTTCCTTAACTGAACCAGTTCCACAAAATACATTTTATAGTATGCTTTGAAAACTGTAAGCATGAAGAATACTAGAATACTAGTGGACAGTTTCTAAAGCCAGTTTCAAATCAATTGCCTTAAAGAAATCAATTTACTCCTACAGTTGTCCCATTTGGGCTACTATATGAGGCAGAGGGGGTTAAAAGAAAGAGTATTTCCTCCAATGCTAACCATAATCACCAATCTGATTTAATGCAGAATTGATAGAGATTTATTGTACACAGTAAACAGAGGAGAAAAACATTTTTTCTTTCCACATGACAGAATAATCTTTAGAAAGGTACACATTAGAATAATGTTCTTAGCCTTCATTAGCTACCTGAAATTCATCCTCCTGCCTGGGAAGAAACAGCTGCTTTCTGTTGTCCTTGCCAAGAGTTATTGGTCCAGCTACTCCTCTGTCTCCATATATCCAGAGAATGACATTTGCTTCAGTTCCTGCATTTCCTGTCAGCATTGACACTTGCCATTCATCATCTGAAGGAAGGGGACACTCACCACCTTGGGGATTTCTTATTTCCTCTGTGAAATACAGAACATTAGTGGGAGATGAAAATCGACATGAAACTGCCAGTCGCTGTTGTAACTTCAGCACATAAGGAGACCATAACAGAGAGGGGATTGTATTTTTTCCTGGCAAGTGAGATAGTCTGAAAAGATTGATTTATGTTTCTTGTCTAGACCAAAATGTGCTGATTAGTTGAGCTACAAGAATCAACTGGAAAAGAATAAGTACCTCTCACATGCCCTATCGTCACATTATTCTTTATACATATTCTTGTGTAGAGTAAGTATGCTACGATGCAGAACTATGGCCATTAAATCAGCATTTCTGATTCCTCAGCCTGACATTTAGAAATGGGTAGAATTACTTGTAAATGCTGCTCTAATGCTTTGTGTTGGGACATTATTAGCAGAATCACACGTCTGAGAAGAGACGTAATTTCATTTTAAATGAAAAAAATTATTCAGGAGATTTCTTCAAGTTAAATATTAAATACTCAAAAAAAAAAGCACAGTACATCCTTGCCCAACCACATTTACACATACAGTGCCAACATTTCAGCTAAAGCAGGTTCTGCATGACTGAGACAATAGCAGCACAATGCCACTTTATGAATTCATTTCACAGCTTTAATTGCTAAGCAAATATGATTTTGGAAAACAAATATTTCACTATAGAATAAAATCATAGAATCATAGAA
>NW_010260946.1:0-17891 GCF_000690775.1 Eurypyga helias
CCCTGGGTCTTGCTTGGAAGCGATCCCGGGTTTTGTGGGTAGTGAGGAGCGGAGGAGTGGTCTCCAAGATCCTGATCTCTGCTGACCGAAGTAGGGATCGGTGAGTGATGGGGATGGGAAGGAAAGAGCAATGGTTTGAAAACCTAAATTTCTGTCACGATGTTTTCTGAAGCCCTGTATTTTGGGGGGTGACCCGCTACTGTAAAACCAACCCCACGGTTCTGGAAGAGCTGTGTTGGGAACGGCATCCGGGCACGAGGTACCCGGCCGAGGTTAAGGTTTGAGGCCGAGCTGCCTCGCAGCTCTGAGCCGCTCGCGGGCCGAGAAGATGGGAATGCACAACCGCGGGGGCTGACTGGCGTTCGGCTGCTTCCTGGAGCAGCTCCAGTGAATTGATGTGTGCCACTCGCAACCCACCGCTCCGGGAAGTGCCTCCACTCGGCTGCACCAGCAGCAAAGGCAAGAGCCTCTCGCTCGAAGACGGGACCTGCTTTAATTGGGGAAGGCTTATCGGTGTACACAGGAACAGTGGTGCTTGGCAAAGGGCACCTCGCCCCAAACTATCACCTTGCTTGCGTGTGTGCGCGGTCCCCTTCAGACTTCCCTTTTTCTCTCGCTTTCCAAACATATCACACTTGTTTGAGGATGGTTTGAGCGGTTAGGGTGCCAGTTCTGCTCTCTTATAATTTGAAGCTTAATTAGGATTTGAGTAAGCTTATAGATTCATAGAATCACAGAACGGTTTGGGTTGGAAGGGACCTTAAAGCTCATCCAGTTCCAACCCCCTGCCATGGGCAGGGACCCCTTCCACTAGACCCGGTTGCTCCAAGCCTCATCCAGCCTGGCCTTGGACACTGCCAGGGATGGGGCATCCACAGCTTCTCTGGGCTACCTGTCCCAGTGCCTCCTCACCCTCTCTGGGAAGAACTTCTTCCTGATACCCAATCTAAACCTCCCCACTTTCAATTTAAACCCGTTACCCCTTGTCCTGTCACACTGTAAAAAGTCCCCCCCAGCTTCCTTGTAGCCCCCCCCAGGCACTGGAAGGTGCAATAAGGTCTGCCCAGAGCCTTCCCTTCTCCAGGCTGAACAAGCTTGCTCCTGTCCTCAGAACTAGGCTTGCTCGGTGGGGAGGGGCAGTGTTCAGCCCAGAAATAAATGGAAAATAAACGAAGCTTTAAAAAAAAAAAATAGCCCCAAAGTGAAATGCTGCTTAATTGCTCTGAAATCCATCTGGTGCTCTGGATGGTAAAGATAGACTAGTGTGTCATGCCGTGACATCCCACTTACAGATTATATAGATTTTAGTAAAACTTGCCTGTATGATACTACAGTTGGGATATCCTGGTGACTCATGAAGTACCATGGTGGTTTCAGGAACAGAGAGCTTAAAATAAAACCACCCAGACCCCTTCTGTGCTCAGTTCTCCCACAGCAGCAGGTACTTTGTGCTGGAATGGGGCCGCAGAGCAACGGTGAATTTCATTGAGAGGCACTGTAGAGCTCCAGCGGCCATGGGCAGGTGGCCGTGGTTGATGCCAGGTGTCTGAAGTCGGTCACAGGTCAGTGTTTCTGCTGTCTGGTTTAAATTGAAAGGGGGCAGGTTTAGATTGGATATCAGGAAGAAATTCTTCCCAGAGAGGGTGGGGAGGCACTGGGACAGGTTGCCCAGAGAAGCTGTGGATGCCCCATCCCTGGAAGTGTCCAAGGCCAGGCTGGATGAGGCTTGGAGCAACCTGGTCTAGTGGAAGGTGTCCCTGCCCATGGCAGGGGGTTGGAACTGGATGGGCTTTAAGGTCCCTTCCAACCCAAACCGTTCTGTGATTCTGTGGTTTTGTTGTGTTGATTTTCAGCCTGGGCCAGGTACAAAGTGTGGCTGCAATAGGAGCATATCCCAGTACAGTTCTTCGATGGCCGCTCGTGGTGCCTCGAGCAGTGGTCTGCAGCATCTTGCTGTCACCCTTGGTGTGGCTGAATGGCGCGCTAGAAATTGCTGGCTTTGGCAGCAGGCGGTGAGCACAAACAATCCAAGCGCCGCAGTCTTGCGGGAGCTGGAAACGCGGCTGCTCCCTGGTCAGGCTCCTCCGGGAAGGAGCGGAGGTGATGGAGGTAGTTGAATGCTGTGAAAGCCCCATTTGTAGGCCAAAGGCCTGAGTGGCTGTGCTGGGTTGGACTGGTGGTTCATCTGTCCACGCATGTCCTGTGAAGCATCTGCAGCCCTGAGAAGAGCAGGCGTTTTCCACCTTCGGGAGGCTCCAGACCTTGCGGAAGTTGCTTGCCTACCCTGGAGCAGGCTGGATCCCTGAGCCTTGAGCTCGTTCCCTCTTGCTGCTGAAGGAAGAAGATGGAATGTCGGTCAGTTTTCTTGATGTCAAGGCCGGGCTGAGCAGGCTGTCTTGAAGCTGCACATTCCTAACATGGCCAAGGTCAATGCGTTGATTAAGCCCAGCAGTAAGGGGTTTTTGTCTGCTTCCAGATCTGCTTCGTTGAGCACAACATCAGTGAGATCAGAAACATCCAAACCTCATCAACCAGGAGCTGCATGGGTGTGATAATGGAGCTTGTTAATTGGCCAGAAAACGTGGCCCAAGAGGGAGCAGGGCAAGCATGCGGCCATGCACCCGTGTACAGCCCAGCCTGGGAGCTCTGCAGCTTGGGGACAGTCTGAGGAGGCTTTTGGCTGCCGTTTCCAGGTGCGTCTCTTCCGAGGTCCTCCTGTCTTTCCTTGGATGCATACCTGCGGGGTTGTGTGCCAAGGTGTCCCACTGCTCAGCTCCAGGGGTTGCGTGTGACGGGCTTCTCCTGCGGGGTTTTGAACCTGCGCATTGCACCCGCTGTCTCTGGTCCTTGCGCTGGAGGGATGCAGCCAGCCAACGATCGTTCATTAGCTTCTTGTCACCTGCGGTTCTGCCGAGCTCCAGCACGTCACGTGTCGCTCTGTTCCTCTGCCAGCTCTTCTGGAATAGGTGTTCTAAGATTTCTGCGCAGTGGAGCGGATGGAGGGGGGAGGTGGCATGCACCGTGCGGCAGTTGTAGTTCTGGGTGGCTTATTTTGTTGTCGGTGTTACTGTAGTGCCTAGAAAGGGAGCAGGACTGTTGGGTATACAGATTAAACTAGGTGACAGGTGGAGATGCCAAGGTGACAAGGAAGCAGTGAAAATTGGTGGCTGGGAAGCCAGAAGTAGCAGAAAAAGACATTTTCTTGCAGGCCTTCAAAAGCTTTCGGAATCGACTTTGGATCCTCGTGAAGACAAACAAAATTATTAACCTCGTGGAAGTTCCTGTGAGTCTGACTGCTGAAAGTCAGTTTACTCTGACTCCTACACGTGTAGAGGGAGTGGCGAGAAATCAGGTGTTGCTTTCTTGGTTCTTTGCTTCTGATCGTTTCTCTGCATCCTTTCGGTAGTCTGCTTTGCTTTGGCTGCCATGCTGTTGGTTAAAAATAACTCCCTGTTTGAATTCTTCTGACAAAGGGGTGTCACTGCGCTGAACCTAAACCTTGGAGTCCTGTGTGTCTCTCTGGTACCTACTGGGATCCCTTTGGGCTGTTTAAAAAAAATCGGACTGACTTGTCCCTGGGTGAAATGGAAGAAAAATTAGAGAGTTTTATTCTTTTTATGCCTGTTTCAGGTGGTTGGCTTCTGAGTGAGGATTATACCGTGCTGGCTGTGAGAATGCCCATTCCAGAGTGCAAATATACATTACTTTTCAGTCGCAAATAATGCCTTTGATTGCCTCTCCACCATCACTGCCTTTGTAGGAAGGAGGATTTTGGTTTCATCTGGCAATTCTAGTATTGTGAACAAGGTTTTTTATTGGTTCTTGACATTTTTCTTCAGAATTGTTTGATAGAAATATGCATGTGTGGACTTTTTTTCTGTAACCGCTGTGGTTTGTCTCTCGCTCTTAATGGATCACAAACAATGCAGCCCGGCTCGTCAGCCAAACGGTCCGGCATGGCAAAAGAGCCTGGCATGTCCACGGCGCTTCGCTCTATTGTGTCTGTGGAAGGCCCTCTCAGCGTGGGAGGGGAGTGAAAAGCTAGAAAATGAAAATTTTGGTTTAAAAGGAAAAGAAAAAGGCATCTGTTGTTTCCTACTGCAGCAAAATCTGCCCGAGATTCCGCTTTTAGTGACGGTTTCCTTGGGGTCCCATTACTGGAGGTTCCTGTCCTGTGCCTTCAGTCCTGTACCGTTTTCTGCTCGCAGTTCTTGGTGCTTCTATGTCCAAGCATGACTGTGGCAGCGAGAGCCCCTGGATTTTCCAGCTTCTTCCTTTTCGTAGTCGGTTGGAGAAGTGGTTGCAGTAATCGCTTCTTCAGCCTGGTCTCCTCCGCTTTCCCGTGCTGCTGAGCTGACCTTCGTGGCCTGTGCTGTATTTCACGTCAGGGAGCTGCTGGGTTGCAGACAGTGGGAACAAGATTGCTTTCCCGGGAAAAACCCGTCTCTGCATTTTCAAACAACGCAAATTCCCAGAGTGGCTTTTCCCAGGCGTAAGGCAGGTACAGCAGCTTCAACATGCACGGGCCTCGGCAGCCCGGGTCTGCGCCGCCTCCTAAAAGAGGGGTTGGTGTTTATCAGCAAGGGAAATCATCTTGTTTACATGGGAGTGCTGGAATATTTATTTTTGGTCTCAAAGCTGGTTTGTGGGAATTCTTGCTTCCTATTTCCCTAGGGCTGATAACGTGCCTCTTGCCGTTAATGACTGCGTAAACTCACAGCGGTGCGAGCGGGGTTTGTGTGCACCTAGCCATGCTAGCTTGCTTGGGGTGAGGTTTTCTCTGCCTTGGGCTAAGCCTGAAGCAGGTTGTGCAGGAAGGCGACCGCTGCCCAGGAAGGCAGCTCCGGCGCCGGGTGCTGCAGGAGGTGCTGGTCTCCCCAGCTCCCGCTGATGCTGCAGTTTGTGTGTTGGGAACTCGCTCTGCTGTCGCCAAGGATGTCTGCCTGGGGAGAAGGGAGGGGGATGAGGTGGGTGTGTAGTGACAAGCGTCCCCTAAGTGTCTCAGTACGTGGCTGTGGGGAATGGCACCAAGACTTGGGCTCTGTTGTTCGCTGGAAGAACTTGCATTCCTTCACTGTGTTGTTTCTTAGCTTCTCAACGTCACGAACGGTCCGTAGGCTCCTACCAGGACTTTGCAAAGCAGCCACGTATATTCTGTTGCAGGATGCAGAGCCTTGTCTCTGGGGAAGCGTTACTGTGCTGTCGGCTGGGACGGGGCTGCAGCTGAAGTCGCTTGCAGCTTTGGTGTTTGGGCAGTAAACGAACAGAAAGCCTCACCCTCCCTTCACTTGCAAAACATTCTTGTGTTAAAGCTAGGAAGGGTTTGCTTTGCCTGGGGGTGGCCTTGGGGAACAGCCACCAGCCTGAGGTTGTTTTTGAAGGTGAGTATGGTTTAACATAAGCAGTGTTTTTTTACTTGTTTGCTTTTAATGGTAGGTTTGTGCTGGCTGTGGGCAGTGCCGTCTTCGATGCGATGTTTAATGGTGGAATGGCCACAACTTCGACAGAGATTGAACTGCCTGACGTGGAGCCTGCTGCCTTCCTCGCTCTGCTAAAGTAAGCTCGTGATGTACAGGATAACTGGGATGAACAGACTTACTGGAGAGAAGGATATTTTTAGTGAAAGCGGTGAACTATTCTGTGGAGTGGAGATTAAGTTCCTAAATAAAATGCCTTTGTGTTGATCTGTTTGAGGGTGTTTCAGTGCTGGTGTTAAATCTCTCTTTTCCCAGGTAAAAGTCAAGTTTATCTACAAAAATACCACTTATGCTTTGGTTTAGCAATAGTGAAATGAATATAGAATCATAGAATGGTTTGGGTTGGAAGGGACCTTAAAGCTCATCCAGTTCCAACCCCCCTGCCATGGGCAGGGACACCTTCCACTAGACCAGGTTGCTCCAAGCCTCATCCAGCCTGACCTTGGACACTTCCAGGGATGGGGCATCCACAGCTTCTAAAAAGTTCCCCCCAGCTTCCTTGTAGTCCCCTTCAGGCACTGGAAGGTGCTATAAGGTCTCCCAGGAGCCTTCCCTTCTCCAGGCTGAACATCCCAACTCTCCCAGCCTTTCATCATAGCAGAGGTGCTCCAGCCCTCTGATCATCTTCATGGCCTCCTCTGGACTCGCTCCAACCTGCTCTCCTGCTGCTGCTTTGCAGGATGGGCAAAACTAAACTGGATAGCTTATAATTCCATAAATATGTTGTTATATGTGGTTACACCGTGAACGTGCAGCAGTGGGGAGGCGTTCCGGTCAGCAGTTGGAGTATGTGCACGTGCTGGCCCGTGTAGTTAAGTTGATGTTCGCCCTGTTCAGACTTTGTCTCTTAAATTCTTGTTCATGAATTGGTTTGTTCTGATCCAAATGCTATTTGGGATAACTGGGGAAAAGTAATCCTTTTAAACCCCTGTACGTTATGAATACTTGGAGCTCATTTGGGTTACGGGCAAATGAGCAAGTTACAACAGGTAGGCAGGGGTGTGAAACGAGTGTCAGTCACTATGTACAGTGTCTCCCCCCGTGCCTGATGTTTTGGAGTTCTGGTTCTGAATTTACACTTCCAGTGTGCCTTGAGAATCCGCACGCTGGGGGAGGGGGGAGGAAGGGGCCGTAACATCCTATTCACCGATTTCTTTAAGCTCGGCTGGTGCTGTATAGCATCCAGCAGCCATCCTGAATATGTGCTGAAGTCATTGTCCCGTTTCTATAGGATTGCTGTAACCTACTTCCAGGAGTTACCAGGCCTGTGCTCTTGACATGTTCCCCGCTTGCTTCCTGCTGGGAACAATGACTATATATAGCCCTGGCACGCTTCTTGCTTTACCTTCAGAAAGTGCTTCGGTCATGACTGTGCTGTCTTAGATTTTAGATTGATCTTTGCTAGAATGAAAGGCCAGAAATAATAGGGAACCCTTAGCCCTCTCCCCTTTGGCTCATTCTAAACCAGGCACCAGCACATGGGGAATCCCTCTAATTGGCTGTGACTGCCAGCCAGGCAGATCTCTCTGGAGTGCAGAGTGAGTATCTGTAACACTTGGTGAAGCTAAAATACGAAGTGAATTAGAGGCAAAGTCACGTTGTTTCCCTGCCAGTGCTGAGATTTCAGCACTTGCATAAATGCCGTATTGGAAGAGAACCCTCATCTGAAAAGACTAAGGTGAGGAGTTTGGGTGGATTTCAGTGGAAATGTGTGTATTTTGTATAGAGAAACAGTGGGGTTACCACATCGCAGTGCCTCCGCAGCTTGCAGTTGTGCTGCAAGGTAGCTGTGCTCACACTCTGGTAATGTTTAGATCCTTCAGTCTAGAATCAAACTGTCACTTTTAAAATGCTCAGCCCTTAAACGTGCCAAAGGAAGTTTGGGTGCTGCGCTCCGGTAGGAAGCTGACCAGGTATGTGGTATGAACCTTCCTCGGGCAAAACCAGTCCTTCCAAACGCTGATCTGAAATGGCAGCTGATCCTTACAGATGTCCCTGGACTTGGTCCAAGCCCTGACCTAACGCTGTAGGATCAGGAGCTTATCGAGGGACAAAGTGCCCATCCTGAATATTCAGCAGAAGGTCCCTTCTGGACACGAGATTGTGGCTGTGGGCTAGTGGCCTTTAGTAGGTCTGTGGTAGTTGTGTAGGAGATCCATTATTATTATTTCCATTGTAACGCAAAGAATATTTTTGATTGTCTGGGGTTATAATGTCAATCTTCTTTTAAATTGATACTGCATTTTTTCCACGGTCGGAGCCTCTTAGTCGTACTTTGTTTGGAATATCGTAAAAATTAATACTAACATAGCCGTGGCAGTAAACAGAACTGGTTGTTTTTAGAGCAACTCTGTCCTTTAAGCTTGTAGTAGAAAGGATTACTTAGTGAAAATAGGACTGGTGAAGGGATGTGTGCGGAATACATTCACGGGCCTGTGGCTTGATGCTGTTATTAACAGAGCAGCACAAAAGCCTGCTTTCAGCAGCGATGAGAGCGCTTCCCTTCCTGTGAATCCTACTGTTTATGCTTCTCTGAATTGCATCCCATCCCTCTCTGGCTGGAGGACCAGGAGCTCCACTGGTGCTCTGCAGCAAGTCCCTCCAGGCAGGGACTCTGGCACCCCCTGGGCGAGCCCCGCTGCTGCGTGCAGCCTCCAGGACAGCGGCCGCGCCGCCTTGCTGAGCCCCTTCGGAGAAGCAGCCTGGGGAACGCCAGGCGCAGTTCCTCCGGGCTTCCTGCCTTTCGGATCCTGATTGGCAAATGCTCGACTGGTTAAAGGACAAACAGTAAACAAGGACTCGGTGTGGGGTTAGGGCTAACATCGCGTGTGTCCCTGGTTTTCCTGCCCCCAGCCCGCGGGCTCCTTGATCAGCAGGCTTGGGTCTGAGGGGCTCGGTCAGGCTGGCTGTGAAGACCTTTGTTTGTATGAATGCACTGCCTTGTTTTGGCCTAACAGCGAGGGCCGATGCTCTGCTGGCAGCGGGGCAGCCCTTGTTTTTCATTTCAATTAACACTTGCTTTATGCTGAAGTTGTGCTGTGCTTTAACGTCAGCGTCACGGACGGGAAGGGTTCTGTACGTAAAGGGAGGAGACAAGCGGGGTCTAGGTACACAACACCTTGCCTGCGGTGGATGTCTGAGTGCTTCTGATCACTTCTGAATTACCCTGTATAACGGAGCTTCTCTCTGACGCAGACCCGCAGCATTGAATTTTTGTCCTCGTTTAGTCCAGTTGAAGAGCCCAAACTTAATTTTAGGAACACTTGGCCAGAGACCGTTCTAGCCTAGCATAAGTGGCAGGCTGAACAGCTCGCTGGCTGTGGGATGCTAGGCAGTTCGAGGTGCTTTGGCAGGTAGCCTGGCCATTTCATTCATCAAAAGTTACACTAAAGAGTTCTTTTCTTAAAAAAAGCTCCTTGGTAAACCAGAGTCAGCGGAAAAGATGTGAAACCCCTTCCGTGTCTCAGGGGTAGGGAATGGGCCAGGATGATGGGCAAAAGCACAAACGTGGCTTTTATGAATTACCAGGGGGCAATTACCTTACTGACTTCACCAGAGCGACGTTTGTTTGTGTGTTTTCAGATTCCTTTATTCAGATGAAGTTCAGATCGGACCAGAGACTGTTATGACAACACTTTACACAGCTAAAAAATATGCAGTTCCAGCCCTTGAAGCTCACTGCGTGGAATTCCTTAAAAAAAACCTCCGAGCAGACAACGCGTTCATGCTGTTAACACAGGTGAGTTCGCAGCCCTGTGCGTGGAGTCCCTTGAGGAGGGTCTGTCACAGCAGGAAAATGGGAGTTACCACCCAAAACGCAGCAGTTCTGCGTGGTTTTGATCCCCACCTCACAGGACTCTGGTGCTGCTGAGCAGGTTCTCACGAAGAACAGTAAAACACAGCAAATGTTGCTGCCATTTCAGAAGTGTTTTCTCTTTCGGTGTGGCAGGAGATTCCTTCCAGAGTGTGAGCTGGGGAAGAAATTAGTAGGGTGGAAAAAATTCACCTGCCAAGAAGAAATGTGGAAGGAGAGGATTTTCGCTTGTTCAGGTTCAGGGCTGGTGTAATAAGCTTTCTCTGTGCAAAGCTTGCTGCATCTGGCTAGTCAGACCTTCTCTGGGGGGCTTTTTTTGCAACAGTGTCCCTCAAAGGGGGATGAAAGTCAAAAAATGCAACTTTGCCATGAGTGCTTGGGTTTACTTTCCTAGGAGAGGGACAAAGTGATCTCTTTCTCAGCCTGCTGCAGCCCCCTCCCGCTGTACCGAGGGCATGCACACCCGGAGTTACAGGGCAGCTGCCTTTCCGGACTCTGTGAGGTGGGTTGTGCGTCCTTATGCCCCTCTCTCTGACCCGATCTGTGGGGGTTGGACTCCTCCATCTTTCATTTGACTCTTGTAAGCGGCAGAGTAGTGACAGTGTTTACAGGTTCGGTTCATTTTGGGCAAGATCAAGCTTTGCATGCAGGTTGGTAGAATCAGCATCACTGTCCTTCCTAGAGCCATGTTCTGGTCCTTGCCACCCCCCTGCTCACAGCTGCTGACGTAGCAGTGACTGCTGCAGTGCCATCACCTGTGGGAGGTGTAGGAGCAAGAAACAAGTAGGCATTGTGTGTGTGAGATTCTTCCCTTTAGGGAAGGGGATGGCTCTGGAGGAGTATCTCTGATCAGCCAGCTTGGGAAAGCTGCTGTGATTTCTGATGTGAACCCCTCTGCAAGGTGCGTTTTTCACAGCTGCCCTGCCTCGGGCACCAGCGCTCTAGGATGGTCTGGCTCCCAGGGTTGGCCTGGCTTGCCCAGCGTATCTTGCCACAGGCTTTTTTCCTCCTTGTCAGGTGTACAAGTGTTTTTCGGGCTCTGACTGTAGCTGTTGCATCGGTGTCAGCGGCTACGCCAGCAGTTTTCTTGTGGAAATTGAAGCAGTGTTGCCCTAAAGCAGCGCTGGCCCGAAGCAGTAGCTGTTGAGCTCTGTTTGCTGTGGTTAGGCTGGGCTTTTCTTTGAGCTTCACCATTTGGACCAGGTTCTCAGAGCAGTTCCACGTCACGTTGCTGTTGCAGATGCCTCAGTCCTGGGATTCAGCTATTGCTGCAGAATACCACCTCCCTCTTCACACATCATTTTTTTTTTTTCTTTCTAACTTGGCCCCTTTCCACATGCCATAGCGGGGTGAGGCAGCCTCCGAGACGTGGAGGTAGTACGATGCACCTCCCCGGAGAAGATTTAGGACTTGAAAAATCTTGCTTGAGTGATGGTAGCCAAACCTGCGCTCCCGGCTGACGTGTGGTAGGACAGTTGTAACTGCCTGCAGCACTCCTGTTCGTTGGGTCCCGCAGCCTGCGTTCGGAAAGGCCAGGAGCTGAGAAGAGGGCTGTCCTGTAGGCTGTAGTTTTGAAGAAGCATCTTACTCCAGCTGTCACCTCACAGGGTTCGAGGTGTCAACTTTCTGGTCTTTGTGGCGGGGTCTTTGCAGCGTGCTAGGTCTCTGCAGCCTGACTCGGCAGCTTTGGCAAGGTAACATGTAGGTTCACAGTGACTTCCTGCAAGTCACAAACATCCTTCTGTGGCAAAGGAGGAAGGTGTCCTAGTTTTTCAGATACTAAAAACAAGATAGTGCCTGGCACTCTGTCAGCTGCACTGGGGCAGCTGAAATGCCAGATGGAGGCAGGCTTTCCTGGTTCCTTTTGTTTGTGGCTGTGGATTAATTATCAGTGGTGATACCTATCTGGTTTATGTTCACTACTGCAGCATATCAAGTCTTGAAAACGTTTGAGTCTGGTTTGCCTTGAGAAACGTATCTGTGTCTCAGTGACTGGCTGCGTGAGGTGCCTCACTTCATGCGTCTGTCCCCAAAATGCTCTCGGTTCTGGTCCTTCAGTGTGAAAATTGGCCTCTGTTTTTCTGCTTTTACTACAACAAATTGACGATTTGTACAGTTACAGACCTGAGATGCATCTCGTACAAAACATTTCCCAACAGGGTTGAGATTGTGGATCTAAGACCACAGAGCCCCAAACCTCCTTTCTGCGTATTCTTACTGAATCCTGCTGGTCCAGCAACTGTCGTTGGTAGTGTTTCAAGCAACTGCTAATCTCTGGCAGAAATATCAGTGGCAAATAGCTTTCCTAATGGACTCTGCCTCACAGTGAGCTGTGATCCTCTTTCGTGCCAGACGTACATGCAGATGTCACTTTGATCAACAAGGAAATAATAGTTTGCCTGAAGCTGCTGCGAGGGAGAACTCTGCGAGCGTAACGTAAGCCTTCACGTGTCAGAAGGGAGCCACTACACTAGTAAAGTCTGAGTCAGTCACAGCTCGTGGATGCCAAGAGTGCAAGGCACTGGCAGTCCTCCATCCCTGGGAGCAGATGACGACTCCTGAAGCTTCCCTGGTCCCTGAGAAAATAGGGACTTGTTTCAGCTCTCTGCACTTGATGTCTCAGCACCGAAGCCTTGCTGAGCTCTGCAGCCCACGAGCAAGGGTGAAACAGATGCTCGGTGGTGCTGGCCTCTGAGTGACTGGATTCCCAGCCCAAACCACAACTGTTAAGCATCACCTGTGGCAGGGAGTTTAAGTTCCAGGGTATTCTTGCTCTAATGCTGGGTGTGATGTTAAGGCAGGCGCTTCCTAAATAGCACAACGAAAGGATTGGAAATAAGAGGTCAGCACTGTGGCTTCTGTAGGTTCATTTCTGCTCATGGTAGGCACAGGGTTGGTAACGTGTCTTTGTTGTCCAGGGGGACCTGAAGTGGCCATGTAACTGGTACAAGGCTGCACTTAGGTTGGGCAGAGAGATGCTGAGCAACTCTCCAAGCTGTGTGCAGACTTTGTTTGAAACAGTAACCTATTCTGGGGGGAATTCTGTAAGGTAACTAGATTAGAGTAGTTGTTTCTGTGCAAAATGTGCAAATGCACTACGCAGGCTGTGTACCACGCAGGGGTTTGCGCATCTCCCCCCGGACACGTGCAGTGTGCCTGCAAAGTGTGCTTGCTAATACGTGAGATCAGTGTGGCTCTGTTCTTGCAGAATGAGCTGTCTCTGCATATTCCTAGAATGAGCAGGCTGGAGTCATTGGGCAAAGCTTTCTTCTAAACATAAAAAATTATCATAGAATCGTTTAGGTTGGGAAAGATGTACAAGATCAAGTCCAACCGTTAACCCAGCACTGCCAGCTCCACCACTAAACCCTGTCCCTGAGCACCACATCTACATGTCTCTTAAATCCCTCCAGGGCTGGTGACTCCACCACCTCCCTGGGCAGCCCGTTCCAATCCTGACAGCCCTTTCTGTGAAGAAATTTTCCCTCATACCCAATCTGAACCACCCCTGGTGCAAATTGAGGTCTTTTCCTCTTGTCCTATCGCTGGTCACTTGGGAGAAGAGACCGACCCCACCTCTCTGCACCCTCCTTTCAGGGAGTTGCACAGAGCGATCAGGTTTGCCCTGAGCCTCCCCACAGATCCCTCAGCCATTCCTCACAGGAATTGTGCTCCAGACCCTTCCCCAGCTCTGTTGCCCTTCTCTGGACATGCTCCAGCCCCTTAGTGACCTTCTTAGAAGAGCCCGCCCCCACCTCTCTGCACCCTCCTTTCAGGGAGTTGCACAGAGCGATCAGGTTTGCCCTGAGCCTCCTCCAGGCTGAACCCCCCCAAGCTCCCTCAGCCATTCCTCACAGGAATTGTGCTCCAGACCCTTCCCCAGCTCTGTTGCCCTTCTCTGGACATGCTCCAGCCCCTTAGTGACCTTCTTGTAGTGGGGGGCCCAAAACTGAACACAGGGTTTGAGGTGTGGCCTCACCAGTGCCCAGTACAGGGGCACAATCCCTGCCCTGGTCCTGCTGGCCACACCGTTCCTGATGCAGGCCAGGATGCTGTTGGCTGCCTTGGCTACCTGGCACGTGCTGGCTTATACTTAGCCGCTGCCAATTAACATGCCCTAGTGACCTTCTTGTAGTGGGGGGCCCAAAACTGAACACAGGGTTTGAGGTGTGGCCTCACCAGTGCCCAGTACAGGGGCACAATCCCTGCCCTGGTCCTGCTGGCCACACCGTTCCTGATGCAGGCCAGGATGCTGTTGGCTGCCTTGGCTACCTGGCACGTGCTGGCTTATACTTAGCCGCTGCCAATTAACATGCCCCCTGGGTCCTTTTCTGCCAGGCAGCTTTCCAGCCCCTCATCCCCAAGGCTGTGGCACTGTCTGGGGTTGTTCTGGCCCAAGTGCAGGACCCTTGGCCCATCCATCCAGCCTGTCCAGGTCCATCTGCAGAGCCGTCCTGCCCTCAGGCAGATCAACTCTCCGACCCAACTCTGTGTCATCTGCAAAGTGACTGGGGGTGCCCTCGATCCCCTTGTCCAGGGCACTGATAAAGACGCTGAACAGAACTGGCCCCAGCACTGCTCCCTAAGGAACAAACGCCACGTGTGACCGGCCGCCGATGGGATTTAACTCCATCCACTACAGCCCTTTGGGCCCAGCCAGTTCGTAACCCAGTGGAGTGTATTGCCCACCCAAGCCATGAGCAGCCAGCTTCTCCAGGAGAATGCTGTGGGAAACGCCATCAAAGGCTTTGCTAAAATGACGTTGTAAGAATTCCCCATGCTCAGCTGGCATGGCCAGTATGGCACTAGAAAGGACTGTCGCCATGTTAACTGGGGGGGTGTTAGCCCAGGGCCGTGTCTGAAGACATGCACAGCTCAGGCAGAGCTAATGCCGAATGCAGGTTGTTCTAGCGTCTGCCTTCCCATGCCTGTGAGACTGCTGCAGCTCAGTGAGCCCGCGGTGCAGTCAGGCGTAGGATTGCTAATGAAGATGGGCTTTGGGGGAGAAGAGGGGATCCTTAGTGTAAACTTCAAAATACCTTTTGTGTTAATGAAGTTTCTTCGTTACTAGGCGAGACTTTTTGATGAGCCGCAGCTGGCCAGCCTGTGCCTGGAGAACATCGACAAGAACACGTCGGACGCCATCAATGCGGAGGGGTTTACGGACATTGATCTGGGTAAGCTGCTTTCCCTCCTCCCCTCGCGTGCTTTCACAGCAAGCCAGCCTCTGCAGCGACGGGAGCTTAATACTTGGCACCTCTCCTCATGGCTCTGCTGCTCTGGACCGATGTGCTGAACGACCTCTGGCACTCGGTGGCTAGAGCCAGGGCGTTTGCAAAAGGGCATGCTTGCCTGCAGAAATATCCTGGAATCTGCTTACTTCGGTGCAACTTGATTTTTCTGGGCTTGATACGGAGCCTGTTTCCTCTGTTGATGTTGGCAGGTTTTGGGTGGGTGTAACTTGCCTTCTTTTGTGGAGTTGGCATCATTCCCTGAGTCTTCGTGAGTTTTTGGAGTTAAAAAGGTGCTGTGTTCTTTAGAAGCAAGAGCTGGCTATTTTAATTATCGAATGCAGGTTCTAAACTTGCTGGGCACATTTAATAATCATTAAAATTCAGACTTTAACCTTCTTGTAACGAGATGGACTGTGGAGGCAAGGCACGGGTAACCTTCTGGCTCTTGTGCTGCTTGCTTCTTCCAGATTTGATGTCAGGTAAGTCGCAGTTCGTTTACTGCACTTCATTAACGTGCCAGTGCAATGGGCAGTTTGCTGCTCCACTGAGTGGCTCATGGAATATGCAGATACGTCTTCCCTAGAGGCTGCAGGCAGCACTTTTGGGAGATGCCATGTCTGCAATTGCTTCTCTCACCTTGGCTGTACGTGGGGTACTTCTGGTGAGTTAAAGTGGGGTGACTTGGGCTAGTGCCTGAAGTTGTCGCTCTCTGTCCTGCCTTGCAGATACCCTGGTTGCGGTGCTGGAGAGGGACACCCTGGGGATCCGGGAGGTTCGTTTGTTTAATGCAGTGGTTCGCTGGTCAGAGGCTGAGTGTCAACGGCAGCAACTTCAGGTGATTCCAGAGAACAAGCGGAAAGTACTGGGCAAAGCGCTTTCTCTTATCCGCTTCCCATTGATGACTATTGAGGAGTTTGCAGCAGGTAACTGAACAAAGGCGTTTCTGGCAACCCTAGTCTTTGTTTTTCCTGAACTGCAGAGGATCAAGTATATGAAAGTGGAGTTGCTCTGTGTATCCTGTACTAATTTAAATCTGAGACTGTCCCCTGTTCCTGTTGGTCTGCAAAATGTACTGTGTGAATGCTGTTTTCATCCGTGATCACTCTCTTGTTTTAAAGACCATGGTGCTCCATCAGGTAGGAGAAGTCAGATCACAGCCGGCTCTTTGTGCTCGTAGCATGTTTAGAAGGTTACTTCTCGTTCAGTTGGGAGCAGAGGTCCAGAAGGGTTCACGTACTTTCCTTTCAAACCACTCCAAGCGTTTAAAGGACACAAAGCTAACGGAGTAGCAAATAAGTGATGTTGATTGTAGCCTGCCCCCAAAGAGAACGGAGGATCTTTCTCCCCCCTTTGCTGCCGCTGGTAACCAGTGGTGATGTCGGCTGTGTTTTGCTGATGCCACTCAGAGCAGAGCCCCGGAACAGAACAAACTTCAAAAATGTTCCTCGAGCCGAAGGGCTGGCCTTGCTTAGTCTGGGTCTCAAAGCATTTTTCAAGTTTACATTAAGATCTGGATCTACAGAGATGTCTAAATCATCAAACAGTTTTGACTGAAGAGATTTCTGTTCTGTTTTCACTGCCTGTTGTCTTTCACTTCACACTCTGGTGATTCTCCAGGGATTGAAAACTGGCAATGGGCTTAAATAGTTTTCATGCTGAAAGACTCTGTGGAGCCATGTTCAAAACTGAAACTTGTTTGAGGCTGCAGTTATGTGTACAGAGAAATAAAAGGGGTCACTGACACCGTTTCCTTTGCAAATCACTTCTTGAGGCAGAGATGGCGTCAGCTGATCGACAGTTAATGTTCATCCTTAAGACGAAGAGGGATATTAGAAGTAAATCTGTGCTTCGCACTGGGTACCCGCTTGCTGTTTTGCCTGGCACAGCTGCGATGTGATCTTAGGGCCGTGAATCTCTTCTGAAACGGCTTGGTGAGGGAGGCAGAGATCCGTTCATCCGCGCTGGGTGACATTCCTTTGTGTTGGCACTGGGTGAAGCCACGGCACGCTGTGCCCCTCGGGGTGCGTCGTGCCGAGCAGCAGCTTCGCGGCAGGTCGCAGGCTGACAGCCCGGGTTGGTGGGAGAGCATGCCCCTTCCGGACGGCGTCACGGCCACCAGCGTAGCTCGTATGTACCAAACTTGGTGTTTTCTGTAGATGCGGTTTCTTTCAACCCTTCCATCATTCTGTCTTGCTGGGAGCAGTGTGTTCCTTTTGGCATCTTTGGGTTGAAGCCTTCGAGCTGGGAACATCAGTGCCTCCTCCCCACACTGTCACAGTTGCCTCTTCCACTTGGATCTTTGGGTAGTCCTCTTGCTTCGAGGGCAGCTGACGTTCTCTGTGTCCACTTCAGAGGTCGCACAGAAGACACCCTAAAGCTGAGAGGCTGCGCTGGGCAGCTCTTCCTTAAAGAAGGGGCTACCCTGGAATTGCTTCAGCTCACGCCTTTTTCTGGGTTTGAGTGGCTGGTCGCAGCAGAGGTAGGGAGAGGGAAACCACTCCCCTCCGCCCCCTCTCCGCAAAGCAAAACAAGGGATTTTTAGAGGCAGTGCTTTCCCCAGTTTATTGTAGAATCTGGTATTGCACATGGAGTTTTGCTTGAAGGTGTAACTGGCAGATGTGTCACTCCCTTCCCTCAGAGCAGGTAATCTGAAACGCTGCGGAGTTGGACTGCCGCAGCGCAGGATGAGCTGAGACATGCTCGGTGACGGCTGACTTCTGCTGAGCAAAAACCCGTAACCTCATTTAGCTGCTAGCAGTCAACTTCCTTAAATTCTTTCATCTCCACCTATTGCAGCCTTGGAGCGTCTGCGTAACGGCGTGCTGACTGTAACCAACTACAAGTAGTTTTGGACCGAGTAGTGGGCAGTTGCTCCCCACATCAGAGAGCACGTGCGGGGTAGTCTGGTTGCTGCTAAAAGCCTCTTGCAAACAGCGGTGCAGAGCAGCTGTTGACTCTTGTGCTGATGTCCTGGTTCAGCACCCTGCGACCAGCTCGGCTCGCTCGCTCCTGACTCCTCTTCCCACTGCGATGGGGAGGAGAAGGTACAAGGAGAGGTGCTTGGGTCGGGACAAGGACAGGGAGGGATCACTCACCAGTTGTGGTCATGGGCTCAACAGGCTTGCCTTGGGGAAAAAATTGGATTGGTAACAAATTAAATTAATCAGAGCAGGATAATGAGAAATAAAACCAGACCTTAAAAACACCTCCCCACCCTCCCTTCTTCCCGGGCTCAGCGTTGCTCCCCGTTTCTTTCCCTCCTCCACAGCGGCACAGGAGCATGAGGAATGGGGGTTGTGGTCAGTCCATCACACGGTGTCTCTGCTGCTCTTTCCCCCTCGGGGCAGGATACTCACACCTCCCCCA
>NW_010260946.1:18069-20411 GCF_000690775.1 Eurypyga helias
CCAGCACAGGTTCCTCCCTGGGCTGCAGGCAGGTCTCTGTTCCCCAGGACCCTCCATGGCCGCAGGGCACAGCCTGCCCTCTCCCCACAGACTGTGGGGGACCTCTGCTCTGGGCACGTCCTCCCCACCTTCTGCACTGACCTGGGGGGCTGCCTTGGTGTCTCTCACATCCCACTCCTCTCTCTGCAGCTGGATCCCCAGCAGTATGAGGGTTTTTTCCCCTTAACCAGGGGCGCTACCACTGATGGGCTCGGCCACAGCCTGAGGCAAGTTCCCCTTGTAAGCTCCCCCTGTAGCCCCCACCCACTACAAAAATATCTCTCCCTCCCCCAAGCCCAGTACAGCTAAAAGACTATTTTTCACCCGGTTCCACTTCTGAAAGGATTCAAAGTAGTTTCCAAAGGATGAGTTTAGCTTCACTTTGGAAAAACAGTTCTAGTTTCTGGAGTACAGATGAGAACTCAACCCCCCAGCTGTTTTCCCTGGGTCTGCAGTAACAAGCAACAAGACGTTAAAAACCCCGAACCACCCCAGAGCGGGGATGAAATGCCTGAGGGAAGGAGGCCATCGGAGCAGGTCGTGACCCGAACCACCTTTGTCTTGACTGACAAATGCTCCTGCACTTTGGAAGTTGGAGACCTTACTGCAGCCTTCCAGTGCCTGAACAGGCTACAAGGAAGCTGGGGGGGACTTTTCCCAAGGGCCTGTAGTGACAGGACAAGGGGTAATGGGTTTAAATTGAAGGTGGGGAGGTTTAGATTGGATATCAGGAAGAAATTCTTCCCGCAGAGGGTGGGGAGGCACTGGGACAGGTTGCCCAGAGAAGCTGTGGATGCCCCATCCCTGGAAGTGTCCAAGGCCAGGCTGGATGAGGCTTGGAGCAACCTGGTCTAGTGGAAGGTGTCCCTGCCCATGGCAGGGGGTTGGAACTGGATGGGCTTTAAGGTCCCTTCCAACCCAAACTGTTCTGTGATTCTATAAGTTGATGGTGGCGGGGTGTTACCCCTCCCACTGCCCCTCCCAGGCCGCCCTGATGTCTGAACAGTGATGTTGTAAAATCCCGGTGGAGCCGTGTGACAGTCCCTGTCTTGTATCAGTGTTACCGTCTCCTGGGGGAGCAGGGGGGGGAACTAGCTGAAGGTTTTAGGTTTTTAAACCCAGTCTGTTAGCCAAACACATTTCAGCCCCGTGGAGCCGTGTGCTTAGTCACCGCTTCACGCGTGCACTCCGGTCGGAGGCCGTGCAGGCTGCGGCTGGCCTGCGGAGAAAGGGCAGGCAGCACGTTTCTGCCCGGGGTTTAACTTCCTGACACACCAGCTCCCACGTGGGCTGTGGCTTTGGCCCGCACTCAGCTGCCAGTCAGGTTTGCCTCCCCAGGTAAATCCCAGCAGGAGCCCTTCTGCTTTCCGAAGGCTGACTGCGTCGCTGCTTTCGTGCTCCTCTGCAGGGCCTGCCCAGTCGGGGATCCTGACGGACCGGGAGGTGGTGAGCCTGTTCCTCCACTTCACGGTGAACCCCAAGCCGCGGGTGGAGTTCATCGACAGACCGCGCTGCTGCCTGCGAGGGAAGGAGTGCAGCATCAGCCGATTCCAGCAGGTGGAAAGCCGCTGGGGGTACAGTGGGACTAGTGACAGGATAAGGTCAGCTTCTCCGCTACTTCTGCTGCTGATAGACTTGTGTTTGCTGAGCTTTGAGCCTTCTCGGGACTGAAACCCGCAAGGTTCCCCGCTAGACCCCGACTCCCCACACGTAAATGCGGGGCGGACCGAAGGGCAAAGGCCTGGTGCGTTACCCTGCGCGTGCAGCTGCCGGCTGCCCCTCTGCTGCTCGGACTGGTAAAGGTTCCCAGCAAACATGGCCCTGCAGCACAGGCCTTTTGGGGGTGTCTCTCTCTCCCTTTCGAGTGGATTCCTGCAGCTGCACGGGACGTAGTGGTCGGAGTTGCCAGCCGGCTCATGGCTTCCTCCTGTGCCAGGGTATGAGCCAAGCAGTGCTGCACCCGCTCTTACCCCCCTGCGTGTAACTGTGCTTTGGCGAAGCCCCTTAATCTTGCCTCTTGGAGGGAGGGGTTAGGAGAAGATGCTTGCTGCGCCTGCTTTTCTGCCCGTACCTGGTTTCTTCAGCCCTGAGCTCGTAGCGAAGCAGCAGAGCCCAGTTGTGGTGACGGAGAGGCGGTGTGACTGGGGGGGTGTACAAGCTTTGGGTGCCCAGGCAGTCGGAGCAGGACGGGGTAATCAGAACGCCGGGGTGATCTCCAATTCCTCTCTGTCTTGGGTGGAAGGGTGGTGGTGTAGATCGGAAGTTGTAGCCCTTTGGTGGGTGGCTCTGCTGCGTGTCGGCAG
>NW_010260946.1:20619-20882 GCF_000690775.1 Eurypyga helias
GTGCTCCGCAGTGGATAGCTGATGACTCCTGACGTGGTCTTTGGTGTTACCTGGCTGGGCGACTGCCACGAGGCTGGGCGCTCTTCCACACCCGGCAGCCCACCCTGCCTTTCCCTGGCCGGCCTTCCTGGGTGCTGACGTCGTCCCACAGCCTTGGAAGGCTTTCCGAGCCCGGACTCCGAAGTTGGGTGACGGGGCTGTGCCACTTTGTGTTCTGCGTGAGCAGGCGGAATTACCGCCGGCCCATCAGGACGGGCAGAGGG
>NW_010260947.1:0-10561 GCF_000690775.1 Eurypyga helias
CGGTTCCTTGCAGCTAGCCAGATGCTGCTTGAGCCTTCTGGCAAGTGGTGAAATATTGTTAGATGCTGCAGCTACTAATTGAGTTTTAACCTTATTATGAGCAGACAGAAGCCATCTTTAGAGCAATCATGTTATGCTGACTGAACATAAATTCAATTAAAAATTATAGTGAGGACAAGCAGACCTCCCCTCAACTGCAGAGGGAAACCCACATGTCAGATCTGACTTTGAATGTCAGCGCAGTGAATGGGGTAAATACACTTGGACAGACACTAAGATACCACAGTATGTTTTAGGTGCTTATGTTGTTCCCTGAAGCCTTTGACCAATTTCACAATATTTATGTTATTTTTCCTTTTTTTTTTTTTTTAATACTTCACACAGTGGGAATTTGCGTGCTTGAAACAGCACAATTCTGGTTTATTGTGCTTTGGAGCCACAACCAGATTCTCCGATATTTATTGTAACTAGATTTCCCTCCTGCCTCTCCGACTCCGCTTTCGGTGCCTGCCCCACCAGCTCTTGCAGCACTGAGGCATTGCCTTACTGCTGCTGGCTTTCACTCCTTCGGTGTTGCTCTGCCACTGGCCTGTGCCTCCTGGGCCGTACCTTCTCATGTTTGCTCCCGAGTGAGCCCCTGTGATGGACAGTCAGCTGTTTTCTCATGATTCTAGTTTTAATTCTTGATTTCCAAGTACAGTTCAGGTTTACCTGCCCATTTACACGTCCATTTACTCAGCTCTCCCTCCCACCACCCAACGGAGGATAGACATGCTGGCTTTGCTTCATGCTGAACTATCACACTTTGAATTTGGCTGGAATGGGAGTCCATCAGAGGAATGAAAACTTCGAAAAATTCCCATTCCTAGCAGACATGGAGCCAAGTTTGCCAGCTTGCATAGCATCATTCACATGCCAGCTCCACACTGAAAAAGGGTTACTCGTTAGGGAAGTTTTGCACTGGATAAAACATGGGACAGTCACAACAGTACCCCTGAGGCAGAAGTTGGATGTGAAGCTGTCTGTTGTGTTAAAAGACACGCTGCCTCACCATGATTTGATATTAATCCTCACTTCCTGTAGCACGTCAGTGTGAATCTAGCATGCTTTCTTACTTTTTTCTGCCTCTTTTATGTCTTAACTCAGGCACGAGTTGACAAAACCAGAACCACCCTATTGGAACAAACCGAAGCACGTCTTAACAAAGCTAGAACCAAGCTGGTTTTGGAAACGCGTCGTGTTGCGCACTGGGGGCACAACGTGACCCATCGTTTGTTCCATGGTACGGTACTGCATGACTCTCTACTGCCTTGCCTCTGTCTCTGCTTGGCTTTGGTACATCGGTTTTCCTTGCCAGATCAGCAGCTACTTGCAATCAGCAGTGCGGTTCCTGTGGTTAATTGCTTCACACAACTCTCTCCCCGACGCAGCGTGACTTCTCAGTGGGCTTGTTTCTTCAAAGGGTAATCTCTTAGGAGGTGGTCTGGATACACGACTACTCATAGAAGGACAATCTCATTAATAGCTTCCCCTCCTGAGATAGACACATTTACGTATTTTTGGCAACTCTTCATTTTTATCGGTAGTGTAATTCCACTAGAGACAATGTTTACTGGAAGTTCTCCGAAGCCAAGCACAGCAACTCCATTTCGCTTTATTTCCCAGTCTGTTTATTACACACGAAGACTGCAAAGTGACACAGGTTCAAAGCAAGGCAATTTGGAGACGGTGAAGCCCTCTCTCACTTTGAGCCTCAACGCAGTGCATGTCCTACGGGGCTCTGGTCATTAGGCTTGTCTAATAGGTACATCTGAGACTTAAAAACCTTAGACCATCCGTGACCAAATGGCTCCAACAAAGGATTCAGTCAGTTTTCAGATGGGAGGCTTTGGGGTTTTTGCTACCTTATACTAGGTAGGCATTTCAAATAGGTGCTAAAAACCTTTTCAGATCCCTATAAACAGTAGCAGAGTAATAGCACTCACTCTTCCAGTTGGAATTTGCACCAGTTCCTTATACAACTTTTCTCCCCCTTTTCTGCAACCCTCTCAGTTGGAATATTCTGAAATAAATCCTGCCGAGCACAGGAGCCTTTCCTGGGCAGGGTACGTCTCTCGGGTTGTTTGCAGCTGCTTTGACCCTTCCCCTCACAATCGCTCTACAGTTTGAGCAGCTCACCCAGGTGGGTAACCACAAATGCTTGCTTTACCTCCCCAGGGTGTAACAGACCTTTCTCGTTCCAGTCCCGGCCCAGCACTATTCACTGTCATCGCGTGCCATAGTCTTCCTGTGCGGTATCCGGCGTCCTGCCCGCTGTTAAGCGCCCTGCGCTGTCAGCACTCCACTTATGGCCATTAACATGAAAAGATACTCGTTGTAAATGCACTTTTCAGCCTGGAGTTCATACCATGTTTTCAGGAGGAACCAGATTACTTTTAGCAGGAACTGACAACTGCCGAGCGCTGCCAGGCAGCTCCTCTGGCAGATTTCTAATTCAAACTTCCTTGGGTTTGCTCCACAGCTTTTGTTGTTATTCCAGCAGATGGATCAGCATTCAGTGGAAAGATGTTTTTTGGTAGCACTAGTAGAGATTAGCTTTGAGCTGCTGCATTGCCAGGGTAACAGCCCTACATTTGGTGGGGAACTTATTACGCTCCCTAAAACGGCACATGCTTAGGCACCGGCAGAAGGCTTGTTGGAGCAATGCAGTGCTCAGTGCTGATGTTCTCAATAGCTGGCTCAGGTGGGTTCCAGCATCTGGGAATACCCTTCCCCGCTACTCCTCGGCAGTAGCTGCGCCGTCACGTTTAGCACATTTTACTACTACAAAGTCAACAGGTGAAACCATGACCCTAACGTATCGAGCAAATTTCCATTTGCTTCAGGGCTTTCGCCCGGTCCCTTATCTTTCTTTTTTTGTTAACTGGTATCGTTTATCAGGCTTTGTCCCTCTCCAGTCCTACATGGGAGAAGCGTATTAATTACCTCTGACACCTCCCGCAGCGCCGTTTGCATGAGGAACTTCACGTGTGTCATTTCCCTTCCGTTTGCTTGCCGAAACCTCGGCTTTGTGTGCCGCAAACTTCAGTAACATCCCTGACTCCCCAGAATAAACTTCCCATGGAAAAGGAAACGTGGGATGCTGGATGTCTGAGGGACACACACTGCTTCTTGCGTTGGGCAGGTTAAGTGTGAGGCAGCGAGGAAAGCCAGGAGCATGCTGGGCTGGCCAGAGGCAGCGCAGCCAGCAGCTAGAAGGAAGCAATTACTGCCCTTTCCTCAGCCCCAGGGATAACCTGGGGAGGGTGGGGGTGGGTGTCGGCAGGAAGGCAGAGCCAGGCTCTTCACAATGCTGCATGGCAGGAGGATGAGAGACGGTTAAACGGATGGTTCAGTGTAGATACAAGGGAAATATGTTTCACTCAGAGGATAAACAAATACTGCAATATCAGGAACCCAGGAACATGGTGGATCCTCCAGCCTTGGAGGCTTCAAGACCCAACTGAACAAAGCCCTCAACATCCTGGTCTGACTCCAGCACTGATCCTGCTTTAAGCAGGAGCTGCCCTGGATGACCTCCAAGATTCCTTTGAACCCGACTGAAGCATCTATGGCTCGTACCAGTTTCACATCAGAGGTCATGTCAGATCTAAGGTTAAGCATGCAGTCGTTACTTGGTCAACAGACAAACTCATATCAATCGTTTCATGTGGATAGCATCTGTCTTGGTTTTAATTATTCTCTCTTCTAAATTTTTAGGCTGCATTGCTCGGGAGGAAACAGTAGCTTAGAAGTAGAGAGTGTTCTATTGGAAGACCAAGATCTCTGAAGACTGCTCCTCAACTGATTCCGGCCAACAGGCTCTTTTCAAGTGACCTTAGTCTCCAAACATATTCCTGGGTAGAATCGAACTGCCAAAGCCCATTTGTCTGGTCATGGATCTGTTAAAGAGAGACAAGCTAGAGCCGAATGAAAATCAGGAAAACACAACTTCTACCTGGCTGTCTCCCAAGTCTTTCCTAATAAATTAGCACACTACAAGAACAAAGGCAACTGTTGCTGTAATTACTGTTCTGATACCTCACTGTATTATCATTAAAATCTCAGAGTAAACAAGGAATTACAGCATATACAAAGCGGGGAGTGAGTCGTAAGAGGGGTAGGTGAGGGAAGAACTCTAGCACATGCCATTTATTATAGTTGCCAAATAATGAATTCACGTTGAAATCAGCAAGAGCACTAAACTTAATTTGTCCTGGTATTTTAATGGGAAGTTGGCATGCTGGCAGGAGAAACAGCAAGAAGTTTTCCCACTAACTGTGGAAGTAGATCACCACTGGCACTGAAAAAAAGCCTGACAGCATTTGCCATGTTGACGGTGAACGAAGCACTGCCAACTGCACTTTCCTTAACTAAGAAAGAATTGAAAATACTGTTTCTTCTAATTTACCAGTGGCTTAGGAGAAAACTGCTAGAAAATTGCTTTCAATATTTGCAGGTGTTTCGTAAGAGAATCCTGACAAAAATAGAAAAAAAAAATCTTTATTTTTGATAGCTTGCTTCCAGCTACAGCTAAAAGACACTGCCTTTTTTTAGACTGTCCCTTTAGGTGAAAATAAAGCATCAAGGAACACTGACTTCATCACATTCACCTGGAAAATTACCCCTCAGCTCTTATTCTATGCCACTGGCCGTGTTTTCTTCAGGAGGATCTATTTTGATTTTTAATGCTCTTTATCCTGATGAGGGAATGTGTAATTATCTGCTCACTTCTTTCATTTGAAAGAAAATAAATAAGGCAAGACAGTTCTCCACCAGGTAAAACTTCTGGGGTATCTGAGGTCTGTAGCTCTCACGGGGAGTAGGGTTTGCTAATGAAGCTTTTGAAGCCACAGTGGCAGTGTCTGATTGTAATTGCTGAAAGGTGACTCTTGAAGAGGTTTATATGCACTAATCAACACCATGTTGTGCCTCAAAGGTAGAGTTCCCTGAGATGCACCGTCCCCACCGAGTTACTGTGCAATTACTAAACAGGCTTTTCTGTTTATTTCTGTTCTGGCACCGTATCTGGTTTTCTTGATGGTTTTTTGTTTTAATGGGATCCTTTGAAGTTGCTCTCCAAACATGTTGTACAGATAAAACTTTGTTATTTCCTTCTAACACTTTCCTCTTGCAGCCCCCAACCCCTTCTCCTCTGGTGCCTGAGCCAAAGGGACCTTCAGCAAAAGTGTTAATGTAAAATATCCAGGGGCTCAAGGGTTGGCTGGAAACACCAAATCTATCCCATGCAGAGTAACAATCATTTCTCATTTTCCTGACAGTGGCCATTGGGAAGCATTACAGTCACAGTGCTGGACACAGCGGGACAGGATTACAGAGTGATTCTTGTTCACAGCTGAAACAGCTCTATGTTTCCCTTAATTTTGGTCGCCTGTACTTTACCGTACGATTGCTCTCCAGTAAAGCAGGAAATAGTCCGAGTGGCTCAGTTACCGAGGTGAGCTCACTGCTCATGCTTCACATGGACTGTCGATCCGTTAGCAGCCACCACATTTTCAGAAAAATAATGCTGCTGTTACGCAACAACTTACCCCCGGCGCGTTGTTTTGCGCTTGTTTTCTCAACTCTGTCAGTTTAACTGCTCTAAATGCCTTTCAGACTAAATTGCTGTGCGGTTCAGGCTGTCACACAGGTCCTCCTATTGCACAAAGTCTTCAGCCATCGATGCCGAGCTCAGAAACAGGAGGCAGTTGTGGTGCTGAGGACGCAGTAACGGTGTCCAGCTCTCTGGTCTTCCCTGTAGGCCAGTGGGTGCCTGGATGGGGCTTGTCACTCGTGTGACAGTGGCATTGCTAGAACTCCATTTTAAGGCATTTTGTGCTGTGTGAAATCCTAGCCTGATTAATCACAGCATCACCTTCAACGCACAGTACACCACACGAAGAACATCATGAAGTGAAAGGCAGAGCCCACAGCGAGATGAGGTTTGGACTGGAATGATGCTGGGTTCGGATTTTTAGTGCTATCGTGGTGGCAGCTTAAGGCAATTACAGACGCTGTCCTAGCGAACAGAGCTTTCCTACACAGCCCCATTCCCCTGGACACGCAGAGTGCAGTGCAAGGCTGTCACTGAAGCTAATTAAAGAAAAAAATTGAGACTCCATAAAGGTGTTTGGCACGTGAGAAATAAATCCGACCTGTCATTTCTTCCTCAATCCAGCTAGCAAGTCACCATCCTCGCTCACTACCACCCTCGCACCTCGTGGCAAGGGAAGGGCCTGCCTCTGGAGAGCAGGGATGGCACGTCACTCTGGGGACTGTCATTAGCCCAAGTCTTAAGTAAATGAGTTTGAAGCTGACAGCTCACTCAATACTGCAAAGCCGCTAAGCACAGCTGGCACACACTGTCACCACGGGCGCTCGGCGTGCGACAGAGGCTTAGCCGGAGCCAGCCGGGAGGCTGAGTTACGACTCCTCTCACAGACAGGGCCAAGCTTCCGGGCCGAGGCTGAGATCATCGGCTAGACATGTCTGAGGGCGAGCGTGGCGAGGCCATCCGCGCGGAACAGAGATAAAGCCAGCAGTGGGGTAAGCAAAGAGCCGCTTGCAAGGAATGAACACCTTCTGGAGCACGGGAGGAGATGCAGGTGGGCTTCACCCGCCAGGTCTGGTGTGCGGCATTCGGGCTGTACCTCAGCAAGGAAAAGTGCTGCCTGTGTCTGCTGGAGGCTGACTGAGTGGGGACCCATGCGTGTCCCTCGCCTCCTCCCGGCTCATTCTTTCCCTCAGCCCTCTAGAGAGAGTTTCCCCCACCTGGGGATGTTAGAAATACTCATTTTTGGAAACACTCCAAGATACACAATGTTAGGGTACTTGGGCCACTAGTTCCTGCTTGCGGCAGGTCCCAGCCCTGGAGCAAGGCGAATGCGGAGGAGAACACCCGGCGTTGCCTGCTGTTCCAAGATGCTGGCCGTTGTGACCCACGCACCCCTGCGCACGCACGGCTTCGTAACACACAGGCCGCGCATTACCAGAGATCAGAATCCAGAGTCGGATTTCACTCCCCTTGGTCACAGCTCTGGGAGCTCACTGCCACATAAATTTTCAGAACAGCACAGCTTTCGCCTGCTCATTTAAGTACACAAACGCATTACTTCGGTCACAGCCTAAACATCTTTCATGGGTACAGTTTTACACGCATCTGCCAGGAGATTTTACTGGTCTGTAGCAGAAACCAATCTCAAGGTAATTTATGAACATTTTGAAGCTACCCGAAGGTCACACGTAATCAAGATGTGAGGCAAAAAGAGGGGGATGCTTGTTTAAAGCAAACAGGAATTTGATTAGCCTTGAAGCCCTGCGAAGTACTGGAGCCAAAAGCTTTCCTAGCAGGCAAAGGAGGTTCCCACTGTCAGTCAGGGTAACAAAACCCTTCCCAAACTGACATGCAGAAGGTGCAGGATCATCTCTGTCTTTCCAGCTCTCGCATGCTAATGACTGACAGTCCACTTTAAGACTCTAAAAACTTTAAAAAAAAGAAATCAAAAAAGAAGCCGGTCGAAAGATTTAGAGCCAGACAGATGACTTTAGGGGGTACTTAATGGTCATTAAAAACATCCAGTCCTCATGATTGCCCGCAATCAAATGGTCAAGTTTCTCAAAGGAGGAAGAAAAAAAAAAAAAGCTCCAACTCTGTTGCATTTCAAATTTAATCTGCTGGGTTTGACTGCTGGCTTCTGTGTCCATGGAGTAGGCAGAATGAGGGAGGGATGGGCCCAAGCAATCAGTAGGTCCGTTTTCTCATCATGAACGCTCAGGGAATTGTCATCACCAACAGTAAAGTTTAAATGCCACTTAGCCAAGATTTACTATGTGGAAGAATTAGAAACCTCCTTTTCTCAAAGTTACAGTATGTGCAGTCCTTGCCCAGAAGACATTTTTGGGTTTTTTTTACCTTTCTCCTCAACACACAAATCTTTCGATTTTCCACAGAACTTAGGATCAAACATCCTGTCATTCCTGACCCACATTTGCAGTAGGTCAAGTAATTATGAATGAAAATACCACTTTGTTTATATGAGTGCCGGTTATGACAGAGATTAAGTTACGGAATTTGTACTCCTGGCATCTTATTAATACTGTTCTGCTGTAAAATTCCTCAGGCAACAGGCGAAATAATGACTTAAAACTGCAACGGGATAATTATCTTACAATGCAGGCATTTTGAAGGTAGACTTAGCTCTGGATTTGAAAATACCTTTTTTTTTTAGAACCTTATCCTTCATAGGAAAGGGTGCGAAACAGAATTACCTTAATTTATTTCTATGACATTTTGGTTTAGATCCAATCAATTCCTAGCATATTAAGGAAAATCTCATCATTATTCAGTAACAGGATTTAGCTATAAGGCAATTTTCTTAACCTTTAATTTTGAAAAGCTAAGTCTTCAAATCTTAGCAAAATTAACGTCGTGACGTGGCGAAACAGTTTGATCTACGCAGTATCTTTATTGCATCTGGGGTACCAAGATGCTTTGACGAATGAAATGAACCAGCAGATTCAGCACTTCAGCTTCCAGCTGGAAGGCCAGCGCGCGCGCTCGGCAGAGCGGTGTCCTCACTGGCCTCAGCCCGTGCAGGGAGATTGTTCTAAAGCGGCCCTAAAGCAGAGAGGATTTAGATGCAGTTTGTCTAAAGTGGACACTTCAGAATTAATTGATTTAGCTTCCTCTGCTTTCAAATGGAAGTAAACAAAGTTTCTTTCTTCGTGATAACCCACAGGAACGCATCATATTTCCAGGCAAAAATGCCGTTAACCCTTAGCTAAGGTCAGATGTATTAAAAAAGTGACAACCTAAGGGGACATTAAAACAAGCAGGTTGTCACCCGTCCTAAGTGCCCCTCTAGAAAACCAACCTTCGGAACCGAAGTGCAACGTCTGCGCAGGGACAGCGATTAAACGTGGAAACACGTACCTGTGTCTTGCGTCCCAACCGGTAGCGCCTTGCGTGGCACTACATCCTGCTTCCTGGTGGCTTTGAACCTGCTCCACTGGTTTGCGCTCCCTTCCTAATGGTGAATGCGGTTTTTGTCCGTGCAGAACCTCACTGTGATAATATTCATTGCAAAAGGAAGCAGCTATCGTAGGTGTAAGAATTCCGAGCAGTCGCAGCAGGCATCTCCTTAAGGAACAGAACAAAAAGCTGTCACTGATCTGGGCCTTCCAAGTGAACGTAACTGAGGACAGGGTAGACCAAGCACCTGTGCAAGAGTTTCCCGCGTGTTACACGAATCCTTGAGGAGAAGATGTACACAAACCAACAGACACCACTCAGGCAGAAAGAGGAGTTGAGGTTTTTCAGTGCCATCTCCCGCTCTTGTGCACAGGTCCCACTGCCCTCTGCTTGGAGGATTTACAGCCGACAGCCTACCCATCACTGACCCACGCTCCCCGCACTTTGTGACAGCTTCTTCGAGCTCCTGCAGCACCGACCCCACAGCAAGCGCTGCACAGCCTGCGCGTACCCACAAACACCGCAGCAGCGCGCCGCAGCGTTACCACGGGGGCTCAGACCGTACCAGCGCTGCCTTCAACCGGGCAGCAAGCGCCACTTCCAGAACCACATACCGCAACGCCGGCCGACAGCTCGGTTAGGCCAAAATTGATGGTGTTGCTGTAGCGGAGCCATCAGTGACGGCCACCTCCGCTGCACCTTCCAGGTCACACTTGCTTAAAAGGAGCATGAAAGACGGTTAGCGCAAACCAAGATCATAAATACTCAATTCCTAGTTACAAAAAACCCAACAATTTCAGACAGCTGTGGCACCTTGCAGTTTCCATGATTTTATGGATGCTCTCACTCCCGTCAAAGACGTACCACAAACTAGCGAAAGGACACTTTTTGCACCCCCCAGTCAACTACCCAGAGCAAACCTTGCGTCACCCTACGCTGGCTCGTACACAAAGACGTCAGTGAACCTGACGGAGTTTACAGCAGCTCGTGGTACCCCAAGGTCTGACATCCCTCCGTCCATCCTCCTGCCACAGAAAGCTGCTTCAGCGGAGGGCATGCAGGCTGCTGGCAACGTAAACAGCAGAAAGTCGTGAAAGGCGGTTGTCTGGGACTCCTCTATCTGCGTACTGACAAAGGCGGGAAGCCAATGGTTTGCAACGGATCAAAATGGGAAGAATCCATGGGGAAGCAGCCCTTGCACTCGTGCTTTATCCCTAAGGGGTTATCTCCGCAGGCTCCAGTCACTTTTAAGAATTAACAAAGCGTACTCCTGAGGGTGTTTGCTGCTCACGGCTAGATCGGTGACAGCTTGGGGGGGAGAGACAGGCAGCTCCCCACTGCAGCAGCAGCGTGAGCACCTTCTGCTTCCCATCAGCTCGGACTTACAAGGAACCACGGGAAGAGCATCGCCCCCTCTCTACCCAGTCATCGCGCTACCAGAAGCCTGTCATCTCCGGAGAACGGTACCATTTTGGGCCACTGACAGGAGAGGAGTTAAATCTGAAAAGACAAACCCGGCTGGCGGAGGAGCCGAGAGGTGGTGTGCGG
>NW_010260947.1:10590-73651 GCF_000690775.1 Eurypyga helias
GCCACCACCGCGCTGCTCGCTCCTGCTGCGGGCCTGCCCACACCGTCGCTGCCGTTCCCGCAGACTACGTCCTTGGCTATTAACGCTGCAAGCTTTGGTAAGCCGTCCGTGTCTAAAACCTTAGGAGCAAGCAGAAATTATATTTTATCTTTATTTTCTGCAATGCTGAAAAAATGAGTTCCTTACCGGGAAGTGCATTTCAAGACAAAGCACACAATATTGCTTCAGTCAGGATTTTTTAATCGTATTCCTACAAAATCATGTAAACATTAGCATACAGGTCCAGAAAAATCAATATAATATAATGCTGCATAAACTGTAAGTTTAGAAGACTGTCAGGAACACCTCAGCAGCTTATAAATTAATATATACAGTAACGAGCACTCACCTTTAGACAAGAACACCTCAGAACTGAGGAATTTAGGTGCCAGAGCTTTAAAACAACACAAGTGCTCCCGCCCCAAACGACTATGAGGCAACATTGCAATCCACATGACTGCCTGTTGGTTTTCATATTAAGCATTCAGTTTAGCTGCTGAAAAGTATAAAAACAAAAGGTTTGGTAGGAAGTTTACGTTTATTTGAAATCATATAGCAAACATCCCTAAAGTAATAAACCCCCCCCAAAACAGAATACTCCATAAACGGGTTTCTAGAAGAGTGAAACTGAAGCTTACTAGGCTGCACAGAGGGATCACCGGCATCTCCACTCCAGGATACTTCAAACGGAGCACCAAAAGGCATCTCTAGCTCAAAAAAAAGTTTCAGGTTGTTTGTAAGTGGAGAGTGGTGGGTGGAGGGAAAAATGAAAGAAAGGTGCAGAGCACATAATGGGCTGATGCAAAATTCCTGCTTCCACATGCAGCATTCTGGGCAGTTTAGCTCTTTACTGAGTTAGAAAGTCATGGGGATGTAACACCATTGATAATTTAACTCTGGGCTGCTTTGATTTAAAAAACAAACAAAACAAAACACCCAAACAAAAACAAACAAACAAAAATCCTCAAACAACCAAGAAAAATAGAATCTTCAGCCTGTCTGCAACCCAAGTCACATCTGAAGTGTCCTCACAAGATTGCCTTTTACGAGATCAGGGGCACGGCAGAATGCGGGATGCACCACTCTTATTCTGATGACACATTAAACGGGAAATGTGCTGTTTTCCATTTCTCCTGTCCATACAACCATATTTCTCAGGGGAAAACATATACATATATGCTAAACATATCCAAAAGAATGATCCCAAATAAAAGGCATTCTTCCCCATGTCAGAAAACTCTCAGGTATCAGTGAAAGTCCAGACTGCATAAAATAACTAGGATTATCCTGGAAAGTCTGAACTGTGTACCCTGAAATACAAACTTCAGAGACCCTTTCTAAAGTTAAATCTATTTTTGTCTCTGAAGTAGAATTTTATGCCATCTTATTTTGGTACATTTTTCATACCTGACAAGTCACTTCCCTTCACAATGAAAATCAATATTGCACTAATAAAGATGTCTTCATTTACAATAAAGGGGAGGCCATATCCACCTACAGCTTTTTGCTGTATTTTCTTCCAGTTGTTGAGGAACAAACGGTGTTCACCTTTTCCACTGGAAATCCTGAGTAGTAAGGTGGAGAAGGTTTGGCAGAGAGCACCCCATTTCCATCACTTAATTACCAGGGTACGTTTCCCATCAGCAGTGCATCTGGAAGCACTACCATCGCTAAACCTCAGTGCCCAAAGAGCTTATTAGAAACCACTGTTACTCCTACTGCCAGAACCTGAGCCAACACTGGAACACCGGGAGCAGGAGAAACAACTCCTGCTAACTCTGCGGACACAAGCTGCAAACATGGAAGAGAGCCTGAAATTCTAACCCCAACCTCTTCCTTATGATGGGTGGGGGTGGAGAAAGCTACAGCTGGTGGGAAGGAGAGGAAGAAACCCTTAAGCTGCTGCATCTGTCACCTTCCAAGCAACAGCTTCCAAGCTGCCTGCCTTAACGGGAAGGTGCAGCGCTCTGCAGGTGCCTGTAAATGCCCCAAACTCCGTGCTGTCGCTTCCACCAGCGCAGCTCACGCAGCGAGCGCTTCATTGTAAGCCAGACTGCCAACACCTTCCAGCCTTTAATCACCATGCTGCGTTTCATGCTCACACAGCTTTTCTCTCACATTAGCCGAAAGGATCTGTTGGATGCTAGAGCATCAGCTCGCTACGTTTCCCGCTGCAGTTTTCACTGTTATTGCTAAACTGGTAATAGTGACCATGACAGACCGGAAAAATCTAACACAAAAGAGGCTAAACTTAGCAAACTGGGCTTAAACTGGGTTTAAACTATGGACTGACAAACATTTCTTTGGGCTGGCCCTGCACACAGACCTGGAAAAGTTTTATCCCAGATGTACCTGCAGCTCTGTGTCAACTATGAATGTACTACAGCAATGCTAATTTGGTATTCAGAGATCGTAACAGGACAGCTTTTACACACCTCCTGCCCTCTCTTCTGCGTTATCCTTCCTGTGCCTAAACATGAACAGGCACAAACCCCTAACAAGACCTCCTGTTCTAGTCCACAGCCCGCAGACTTTCCTCCCACTGATAGGCGATTTCCACTTCCTCGTTCCCATTATCCCACAGGGATCTCACACTCACAGGCAGGCACGCCGCGATCAAGGAGCGCTGATAGGACAAAGTGAAGACAACCAGCAGACCTTGGTTCAAACGGTACGGCCAACAGCAGGGAACCTTGAGAAGCACCCGGTACACGAACGTGCCTAAGTGCCGGTTCGGCCTCGTAACGGGCAGCACCAACAAAGCGGTATTGAAGAGTCCGATGGGAAAATGTTTCCCCCTGCTTCAACTTTGGTCATGTTTCTCATTGTCCCACCCTCCCACACCTGGCTTTTCCTCTACTTTTTCACGGTAACTTTTATGTCTGATTTGATCAAGGCATAATGTTGTGAAATGCACTGTAGCTCCTCCATTTTTAACCATTTATTTAAAAAGTGGACTAAAGCCAGGACATTTTAAGTTAAATGAGTGAAAAAGAACAATGAAGGTACCGTGGCAGTCCTAAAGAGGTAATCAAATTACAATAATTTTCAGTAGGACTCTGATCATTACGACACTTCTCCACAACCATCCCGGGAGTTACGTGGCTGCCTGTGCGCCAGCACGAAACTTACACGAGGAGTCTAGAGAAGATATCTGAAAAACGAAGGCAAAGGAGTATAGAGAAATATTCTGAAGTCTTTCAGCAACCTCCTGATTGAAACACAGATATGTACCAAAATATCCTGCTTAACAAGGTATGACGCAAAACAGATTTTCCAAAGAAATCTTTTCTGTATACCCACAAACAAGGTTTTCATGTATGGAAACACCAAATAACAAATCTTGCCTCTCAAAGGTGGTATTTTTTTTGGTTGAGTGCTATATGTAACTACCAACGTATAGTAAGTTAAGCCAATTCATACGTTATACCCAGCAATTCAAACAATATACCGGTGGGAGGAGATTAACAATATTCTGATCAAATACATTTATTTTAATCCTCAAAGCACAACCCTTTTTCTTCATCATCATCATCAGTAGAATCTGCATAGGATTCAACGGTGTTGTATATGAAAGAGTACAGCTTGACTTCTGGTCCTGAAGTAGAACAGCTTCTGCATTCTTCATTGTAGTATCTCAGCAACAACCTATAAATATCCCCTTGAAAATGAAAAGAAATCATTTTAAAAATGGAAGATCATGCCATAAAGAGAACGTATGACTGCAACTGAAGACTAGAAACGCACACTCACACAGAGAGTGGCTAGAAGCATCTCTTTAAACGGGCAGTGGAAGGGGAGGCAGACAACTGTAAGGGAAACACAACTGCTTCCAAGCTTGTTCAGAACTTGTGCTGGGCTCCCTCAACCCCCTGCCGCGCTTTCTGCACAAGCCATCTGAATGTCAGGCTTGCACACGTGCCACTTAAAAACGTGCTCCTAGTTACCTACCTTGGTCCTTCTGCCCCAGAAATGAAAGTCAATTAACAATTAGAGTGGGACAAGGGATACGCTGCTTTTCTTGTATTGCTACTGGTTAACACATCTGACCACTAACTCATCTTGCAAGACCAAGCCAGAACCACCGTAAGACAAATCTGTATCAAGAATGCATAAGCAGATTTTCCATTTTTAAAGCATTTTGAGTTATATTAAACACTTTTGCAAACCTCCTGCCTACCACACATGTCAATGTTTTCCAAATTCTGGAGCATTAACTCCCAAGTGGGTTACAAAAGGATTCTAGAAGTCTTGTAACGGAGTAACACTGCGCAGCTGACACTCACTCAGAGGAGTTCCCCACGCTGGAAACAGGTGCCAATAAACTGAGACACATTTGCTTGTGATCAGGATGTGGTGACAGGAATTCTTATCGGATAATTTCCCCTTACAGAGAGGGTTCAGTCTCTTTGCTGCATGAAAATGTATCTTTATGCTCACCAATAGTCTGGCCCTTCTCACAGAGAAAAGTGTGCATGCTGTAAATATCCCGCATCAGCTCCACATCTCCAAAGGTAAAATAAACAACGTCGCGTCCAGCCTCAGCAGCTGCCAGTATCTGTATTAAGGCTGAAACAACAAAAAAGGTTACACACATGAATACAGGCTAGAACAATTTGCTGAAGGGGGTCAGAGCACCCACCTCTAGCTAAAGGCTGCACAGCAATTTGAACCGTGGGTAGGTAAGCATTACATTCACTTTTAAAACAAATTAATCCTGGGCACTACAACTCAGACTGCTGGAGTAATCTGCTGGAGTCACTAGTGACAGCCACCTTGACTTTTCAGATAAACACTGGGCTTCAAAACCAAAGGGGTTTGTTTTGATCCATCCCTCCCCCCCAGGCAGCACGCAGCCATTGATTACCCCGTAAACACGTGTGACTGTGTGATGACGGCACCACCTGGTTTAAACTACCTGCACAGAGTCACAGACAGCGGGGTAAAAAGCACCCGTTAGCACGTCACAGCTCCCATTCCTGACACCCTTCAGGAGGACAGCAGCCAATGGGAGCCACACAAAGCAGGAGCTGACCCAACTTTTAGCTCCTAAGAGGAGATCTACGGCCCTGCAGCCTCTCGCTGCACAGTTGGAGGTGTCCATTTAGCCTACAATAGAAGTACGCAGCATGAAACACGATGGCTCGTTCTGACCCACTGCAAGTGGGTGGTGATGCCAGGATCACAATTCAGGTTACTTAACTCCCAGCTTTATGTCAAACTCGCCAGACCAAGCCGCGTCCCAAGTTCTACCAACGGCTAATGTTACAAAATAGACAGGCTTCGTTTATACGGAAAAGAAAGAAAAATGCTTCCTCTCTTGGCAACAGATTTTTTGAACATTCATCCTGAGAAATCCTCTGGGAATCCAGCTGAGCCAAGCTAATGACCACTGCAACTGGAGAAAGTGGCTCCGGTCCAGCTGATTTTCTACCTTCTCACCCACCTCCTGACTTTTCTGCAGCTCTCAGGTGCTCATCAGACATCTCCCTCAGTCAGTCCCATTCACCGACCTGGCAGAAAAGTTATACCACTAAGGAATAGAAGGGAATTGTTTTCTGCTGGATGAGCTGCTGAATTGGCTGAGCAAAGGGTTTGCCAAGAGTCAGAGCAAGGGAGGGTTCCGGACCACACCGCCAAGATCAGGGGAAGGCAGAATAAAAACCAGAACCTTTCTAGGTAGCACCATGGTATGACAAGAGCACAGCTTTTCCCCAACCACCACGGCAAGGCTGGAGGCTCTCAGCGCCTGCAATCCATCACACCTTCACTTCAGGTAACGGGAGAACAGCCCAAATAATGGACCCCAGGGGCTATTTAATCTACTGCGGCGCGTCTCATTTCAGAGCCTATGGGTGCAGTTCTGGTATTAGTTCTTTCCTTCTCTACCCAGTAAGTAGAGTTAATTAAAATGTGATTAATATTGTCTCTATAAAGATTAATTTTAAATTAAATGGTGTATGTAGGGCATTACCACCTGCTAGTGGAAACTAAATAGAAAAGCTGCTCATAGCTCAAGAATCTTTCACATTTTTAAAGAGGCCTAATAAAATACTGCATTCTTTAATCAAAAAACCCTCTTGTAAACCCCTAGCTAAAATTATAAATTACACGATTCACATGTGAAATTAATCTCAATCTGGGAATGATATTTTAATTAAACTACTGAACCAGCTGTGGATTTGGTAAAGCTTCAGTAGTTCAGCTTTTAAAGGGGCTAATTAACTAGCTTGCATAGGGGAACAGAATCTAATGAATCTTATTATTCATTCCAAACAAACAATGCAGTTTCACTTTACAGAAGATACTAAAAATAGCCCACTGTTTATTGTGAATCGCTATAAACCCTATGAAGGGAGGGTCAAAATTTCTGTCAAGAATCAGGTTTCACAATCCTCTGGGCATTAATGATATACAATACCCTGTGAACTCTCCACGCTACTGATACAGAAAGGAGCATTGCAGGAAGAGCAATAGAGCCTGTGGTATAGTGGACTGAAGGGATTTGAGATCTCTCGCCCCTCGTACCCAGCTGATGTGATCCCATTTAACTCTTCCGGACACACACTGGAAGGATGGCTGTGCTGGCAGACCTTTTACCACCCAGCGACAGCGGTAGAAGTGTCACACAGATCCCTCTGGGGAACCAGCTATCCTCAGAGGCCCACCATGCTTAGGCCCTTTATTGCAGAGGAAGGGATGTCATGATCAGGGACTCCCCCACTGCGGTACTGCTGCCTCGGCACAGCCAAAGTCCAGGCACCGGTGCGAGCAAAGTGGCACCGGAGACACGGCGGGGCATGCGGAGCGGAACTCCACTACTGCAGGCGCTACGCTGGTTTGTGGGGTGGGGTGTTTTGGTAGCGGGGGGCTATAGGGATGGCTCCTGTGAGAAGCTGCTGAAGCTTCCCCAGCTCCAAAGTCAAACCCACCTCTGGCCACAGCCAAGCCAATTAGCGCCTCTGTGATTGACATATTTGAGGGGGGAAAAGAGAGACCTGCAGAGTGGAGAGAGGAGTGGGATGTGAGAGACAGCACTCCACAGACCCCCAGGTCAGTGCAGAAAGGTGGGGAGGAGGTGCCTATCATAATGCATTATGGTGCTTGTCCAGCTATATCCACTTACATCAAATACTTTGGTGGCTCTGAAGTCTGTTACAGACCCTGACGCTATCTCTGACAGGACAAGGGTGTACATTAAGGGACGTTAAAGGAAAAAGATTTTAAGCAATGAAAACCACTTTGCCATTGCAATACACTGTCAAGCCTGTGTACTCAGCAAACGCTTCTGACTGGGGTTCAGTGGAACCACGATACTCAGTTTTCTAAAACATATGCTGAAATGAAGAATTTAGGGTGCTCTGTGAAGTGCAAAAGATTATCCTCCAGTGTAAGGAATTTGCTTATAATGAAGTGAAACCACTGAGAGGATTTGCAGTTCAGAGTAACCTTTAGCACTTATAACTGCGGGGAGTTATCGGTGAACTAGAAAAGACTTCATTCAGTTATCACACATCACATGCAGCTCCATTCTGACACAAACACACACAATAAACTTCTTCTCGTAGCTCACAGTTTACAGAAAAAGAACGAAGCTGTCTTGTTTCTCGTCAGCATCAGCCCAGTGAAAAATGTCACATACTAAACTCCTAGCTCCACACCCCACAGCACACCACTGTCATCTAATTATGTTCATTAAGTATTGATTGCTCAGAGTCAACTAAGAAATTAAGCTCAGTTTACAATAAGAGTAACTCAGGTGCAAGTTACACTGCTGTCTGTCTCTGTAGGGTCTGCTAAAGGAAGAGAAGACTTGAGAGTGCACACATGTACAGGGCCAAGAAGATGCTCAGAGGGCTGGCGCACCTCTATGATGAAAGGCTGAGAGCGTTGGGCTTGTTCAGCCTGGAGAAGAGAAGGCTCCAGGGAGACCACATTGCAGCCTTCCAGTGCCTGAAGGGGGCCTACAAGGAAGCCGGGGGGGACTTTTTACAAGAGCCTGTAGTAACAGGACAAGAGGTAACTGGTTTAAATTGAAAGTGGGGAGGTTTAGATGAGATATCAGGAAGAAATTCTTTCCAGAGAGGGTGGTGAGGCACTGGAACAGGTTGCCCAGAGAAGCTATGGATGCCCCATCCCTGGATGTCTTCAAGGCCAGGCTGGATGTGGCTTTGAGCAACCTGGTCTAGTGGAAGGTGTCCCTGCCCATGGCAGGGGGGTTGGAACTAGATGAGCTTTGAGGTTCCTTCCAACCCTAACCATTCTATGATTCTATGATTTAGATGAACTTTTCATAAGAGCAGCAGTGCTGTAACTTGCTGTTAAGCGTTAATTCTCGCAGACTTCGGAAAAAAACCATTAATCCAAAACCAGAGGAAAAGTTACATCAATGACAGCTCTAACTAAAATACAAAGTTAAAACTGAGAGAATGGTTCATGTCTTTACATGCTCTTGTTCTGCCTGGAGTTGGTACCCAAGCTGTGAAGCACCACACCTCATGGCTCCTTTCTTTGCATACAAAGTCTTTTCTTATGGGCTACCTCACCAAACGGACTCAGCTCTCGTGGTCTTGGTCAGTATGCCTCTGTTCTGAGCTCTGACCGATGGGCAGATGAAGCAAAGCACTGCGGTGAGCGATCCCTATGCTAAAAGTCACATCCACTGTTAAACAAGTAATGGTTTCACCCAGATTTTTATCAGAAACCCATACAGTAAAAAAAATATACCTGGGATACTACAGTTCAGGTCCAAGAGGCAGCCTTATGCAAATCAAACCATTTATTAAATAATCCTAACAATCATAATCAAGTATGATCAGCTTCTGCAGTAAATACTACCTCTGATATCGATGACCTGCACTGGGCAGCCCACTTTATCTAATGGAAATCAAAATACAACTGTCAGGGAATCAATGAGTATTGAAAAAAAAAAAAAAAGGTGCTCAATGAATAAAACACATTAAGAAAGGAAACCAATGAAGCTGGTAGCCTGATGATTGTTTGTCTGCCTGTAACCACCTAAAGCTGTTCAGAAAGTAAATTTTAAGTACCCTCCAAATGTTTGAAATCAACAAAAATGTAAATTTCTACTTAGAACGGTATGAATCAGGATGTCAAATTAAGTGTCGGGATCCATCAGTTCTTGAGTTGATAGGAAAAAACCTTAAACAAAGGTAAGCCTGTGATATCTGCGATGTTATAGATACCCTAATTAAAAATACAAGAACATGCAAAAGTGAGTGATAGAGCAGGCAAGTCAGAAAGCAAGCAGCATGTCTGAGTGACTGGAAACCTCCCTGGCACACAACAGTATATTAAGGTGCAAGATGAAACGTCAAGCACTGCCAGCAGGTTTGTGAAGCCTTGCAGATTCCCTGGTACTTTCAGCAGCTTTGCAGAGATACAATTCCGGGCACAATCGAAGGTGACTGCTCCAGAAAGGCCACCTGCTTCGTATGACTGAGAACTGCAACGAGCGTATTCTTCTGCGAACCAACATTCTGTGTCCGTGCTCTGGAAGGTTTCAGTGCTACAGGTCGTTGTATACCCAGCATTTCACCCTCACGTACACACCTCAAACATTAAACTGAAAACAGCATGTAAGAGCAGAATGTGTTCCTGTTGTTTAAGGCCACATTACTCATGGCCTAAGATCAAAGCCAATGAACCAGTTCTATGGACAGTTTAACTACTATTCCAATTCTCGACCAAAATGTATTAATATGAACAAAACAAAAAAAAAGTATTTGAACAAAAAAAAAAAACCCCACACCCCAAAACAGGGCAAGAATCAAAATCTAAGTTAGTTGATTCATTTAGGCATTAACGAATCGCTACAATTTACCTTTTAATCTGGAGTCCCCTCCAAAGGCACCACATCCCCAGTTTCCTGTGGCTATTGCAGAGAGATGCTGGGGCGGAACGCTGGGTCGACAGAAGCCGCAGTAGGCCTGCAGGCAGACAAGAGGCAGAAGATAAAAATGACAGGCAATCCCAAGAGTAACATCTTAACAGTCATCGGTATTGCCCTCTAGCCGTACCAAATTCAAACTACTTCAATACACCATTAGACTTCCTTTAAACTCAAGGTCAATCACTAAGGAATTTAAGGCAGGAAGAATTCTGCCTTATTTGGATCCAATTTAAAATTAGACACAGGTGCTGACTCCAAGGAATTTCATCACAGCTATCGGGAGACTTTTCTGGATAGCCAGAGCAGAGAATAACTGACAGTAGATTGTATCAAGTTTGTTGCTTTTGGGCCCATTTAGCATACATGACAGGTGAACTGCTGTGTCCAGTATTCCCGAAATCCCTCAAAACTGAAAATGAAATACAAAACGGCAGGTTGGAATACACTCCTAATGCAATAAATGAGGGTAGGAGAAAAACTTGTGATATTCCCTATGAAATCTTGAGTAAAGGCAGGTGCTTCCGCATCAAGGAAAAAGGATAAATCTTTTTGGGAAGTTTTTCAACAGTACAAAAACTTACGAAATTGGTACAATCATCTTGTACAGACTGAAGTTTTCGCTCCAATCTGAGCTAAGCTGTAAATGCAGACTCTGCTGTCATTTAGCAGGGTACCATGACTCAGAGTTCGCATCAGGAGCGCCTACACAACATCAAGGGCACGCAGCTTCTTGAGCTCTCCGAGCCAGAGCTATGAGCGTGCTTAAGGCACAAAGCACATTTGTACAAAGCAAGCTACTGCTCTGGCTGGGTGGACAGGAATTCTTCAAACTCCATCCGCCCAGTGAGGGAAATGGATCTGTGTGGCAACAGGATGCATCTTCTTTTCAGCTTTTACTTACTGGGCATGTATTTCTCAACACGCCAGGGCACAGAGAACAAAAACTGTCACGTCAGACACAATAACAAAGTTGGCAAAGACTTGGAAAGACTTCAGCAGCAATAAAGAAAAATATCTAAGTGCTATGATATTTCATAGCAAGTAAAGGGTAAACTTTATCCTTTATCATAGGATAACTTTATCATAGCAAGATAAACCAACTCACTTCTTAAAAAAAAAAAAAAAGAGAGAGAATGCACCAATATTTTAAATAAGTTTCACCTAGAAACACAGGAACATGAAAGCCTTCTGTGCAGTTTTAAAGCAGCAGCTTCCATAGGGGAGGGGGCTAGCAAGGATGAAACAGTGACATCTCTTACACATATATCTGCAAATCTTAATGCTGCAACCAGAGACAATGATTTTTTTCCTTTATTCCAAACAGATGACTTTGGACAGTATTAATCTCATTTTCTGAGCATGGGTCAAACCAGAAACAAGGGTCAGCCCCAGACAACTACCTTTTGAGAAAGCTAACTGAGAGCGAACATCTGGTTCTTCAATGGATCTTATAAAGGAGAGATGTTGTAGGCTTGTAAGAAAATACAGGTTGCAAGAAGAACCACTTTAAGTTGTTTCAATCATTTCCTAATGTCTAACAAAGTAACAGAGAAAGAAAAGAACCTCTGGACACTGAGCTGTGTCTACTAATAGATAATATACTCGTGTTGCAAAGCCTGTGTGCATATACTGTGCTTACTGAGTCCTGATTTATTAAATCATAATAGAAATAGAGTTGCAGCTTATGCCATCAAGTTTTCACCCACAGCAAAATCTTAAGGTTAATACTAATTTTAAATCCAACTCAAAAAACCCACGACAGCACATTCAAAAATACTTGATTTGGCAAAACATTATAGAACCTCCAATAAACTTCATAAAATTTTTACTGTAGTAAACAGAGAATTAAGTGAAGCTTACAATTGTCTTTAAATACTGATCAGACCTGAAACAACATCAGCCAAACCAACACACTGTATAAAAGTAGCGTGGATCTACCATGATTTATTTTAAAACTCCAAACCCAATCAATAACACTGAAAACTGTAGGCAGATCATAAATTCACTAGAGTAGGTAATTTGAATTTTGTACTGAGATATCACTGAAGTTTACAGAATTCATTTACTGTCTTTTTCAGGGCTAATTTCATTACCAACCATGAAGAAACAAGCTGATGAATGTTACTTTAGTCAAGATGTTAAGGTTTATGACTAAATTAAATTAGTCCTTCAGCACTGTACATCATGTGGGGGGGGAGAAAAAAAAAAATTACCTTTCAGGTATCTCCCTTTTCCTCCTGAGAATTAGGCACACACTGCCCTACTTTTAAATAGATTTGAAATGCAGCCTTTATTATTCTATATTCTCCTATACTACAGAAAGCAAGAGACTCACAACAGTAGTATTGTGCCCTTATATTTAACACCCTTGCTAAAGCAGAGGCCCACTGCACCTATAAATGTAGAAGCACAGTAAGGAAACTATCGTTTGCATGTCTTGAACCCAAATACAAACACACGAATGTAGCGTAACCGTAAAAGCATTCTTGTACACAACTGCCCAGTAAAAATAGCATTGCCACTGCTATAACAGGCCACAGACCTTTCAGTGCCTATCCTTACACTAACCATGCAAAGCCCTCATTTGGGCCCATTAGACTTATTAACTTAGGAGAATTTGCTGTGTGAATGGGAGATTGATACCAGGCATCTCTTGTTAGGAGATAAAATTGATGGGTGGGGTAACAGCAAAGGCCTTGAAACGTTGGCACGGGTTGGAAGCTGAGGCCTCAGAACTATAAACAGCTCGCTGATGGCAATTACCAGTCACTGAAAAAGTATAACCTCAGGAGCTGGGACTAAGTAGGATCAGCAGAGCCAATCACGGGGAGAGAACTTAAAAAAATCAGAATTTGGAAGCAGGACAGGGAAGAATTAACAAAAATGTATACACAGATTTCACTTATATTTTTCAAAGTTAAATACAATACACCTTCGAATAGTGTATCAAAGGACAACAGTCATTCTGTTCCATAAGATTCTGCTGTAAGATCGGACAGCCAAACCCTGAAGAACACCTCTTACACAAGACACAACTAAGCAAGAACTTCCTCAGCTGAAGACAAAAATACAAAAGCATTGAGAATGTACTATAAGCATGAATGAAGCAGCTTTAGACTGCAGGCCGTTCTAAGAAGTTACTGGCCTTGTTGAGCTCTCTTCTAATTTTCTCCGGACCAAACTGATCAAGGAAACGTCTGAAGTGAAAGGCATCTATTGCAACAATTTCAGTGTAGCGTCGCTGCCATTCATCCCTAAAATTGGGGGAGAAAAGTAGATTACATTAGTTGTTTAATATTCACCACATAATTGTGATCCAAAACAATCAACTCCCTGCAGAGCTTCTCTGTTAGGAACAGCTAGAAAGGTGAGTGTGTAACAGAACATGGAGCACTTTTACCTTGTGGGCCAGGAATGAAAGCAGCATCAGAAACGAGACAGGTCTCCCTATAAATTTAGAAATACTCTGGCTAGACTTTGAGCACAAACGTGAAACAAGTCTCATTACACAGCACTATTTATTAAGTACATAGGAACACCGCAAGGTCAGAGAAAAACACTTTGGCTCTGTCTTCCTCCAGCTTTTCAATGAGAGTACATTGTGTATGTTCCTACATCAGATGCATAATTCTGTCTCTATACTATGACAACATTGTTGGAGAAATAAATTCAAGAGCTCAGAGCTTTCTACTCAGTTTCCCGACACTAAATCTTATTTTGCTGCTCATTAGCTGCACTGTGGCACCTGAGGTATCATTGTTAAACTTACTGTGACATTACAGCCCACAGTTCAGTCAGTGCCTTCAGAAGAATTTGGATTAAATACATAACTGTAAAAGATGCTGGTTTAAGAACACACATATTGGCAAGGTACCCTTTAATAGCATTAATATCTCATTATTAATACGAGATAACTTTCTTTGCTTGTTGGCTCTACTGAAGAGAGCAGGGTAAGAGAGTCCAATTCTCTATTCAGGCAAATGCTAGGGAATTAAAAGCATCATGAACGCACCATTTTTTCAAATTTACAATGCTTATTTATTCCTTCATTTGAAATATTTATATGGAACTTTACCTTGGGGTCTTATCTTCGTGGCTTCTTGCCCAGCGGTAAGTTTCTGCATAGCCTGTATACTCACTGTACTGCTCAGTACCTGAAACACAGCATTTTCTGCATTACATACAATCTGTACAGATCTTTTCACTTTGCAAGTCTTTCATAGGCATCACTGCTTCTCTGAATGAACATGCAGCTCTTGGAAGCAATGGAAAAATAGAGATCCATGTCTGCGCCAAGAGTACAAGATCTTCCTGCACCCAGCAGAATCTTCTTTTCCCCAGCTGACGTGTAGCACCCAACACGGAACACCAGAAGCGCTGATGTGCACATGCTGAACTGTACGCGACGCTAACGGTTTTCAGCTTTGCCACTCTCGTTCAATAGCTCCTCCAAAAACTGCCTGTCATCTTAAAGGTTTACTGGCTAATACCGGGTTAACAAAGACTGAGCCTTCACGCCATCAGCATTTTGGTTTTCTGTTTTGAGGCTAACTACCTGTCAACGTGACGATAAAACACTCACTCCACCACTGAAAACGTGGCAACCCTCCTTCATCACAATGTAGCAAACGCCTGGGCTGGCAGTTTAGGAAACACAATATAAACGGACTCAAAAGTGTATGTGGCGAGCTCTAGGTTCATACATTTAACTTCTCTAACAAAATCATGAAGGCAAAGAAAACCCTGATGGTCAGGCACCAAGCAGATTTCCAACATGCCAGTGCTACCCAGTTCATTGCCAGACAGTCTCAGGGGCCTCTTTACATAAGGGAAGGTAGGACTGTTAAGCTTCCTTGTCTTGTTGCCCAGTACACCTCTTTCCCTTGTTATAATTTTGTTCTACATTTGTTCAGCACGATTCCTGCACTACAGTTCCCGACATGAATTCCCAGACATCCCAGTAGTGAGCGAATCGAAAGGCCGCTGATCTAAGCCGCGGCGGTCAGTACCAAGAAGCTCCTTCTGTAAAAGCTCCAGGACCCCAAAAACCATGGTCGGGAACACACTTGGCTGCTCTGTGAGACAGCCCAGCAGGGTATCTTGGCAAGCATGAAGGGCTGTAGGAAAGCAGAGCATTAAAAGACCTCCAGTAACTGTAGCTGTTACGCTCTGCTATGCCAACTTCCTTCCAAAGGTGTATCCCAGGACCAAGCAGGAGAGCATTTTAACTGAGAGTGGGGAGCATAACTTTTCTAAAAGGCTATCACCTTATTTTACCAAACTTCAGGACTTTGCTTCAAAACCCAGAGATGCACACACGCTTCAAAGAAATACCCCTAAAGTAACATCGCAGTAAAACCACAGCTTCTCCCTTTGTTCTGAGCTCGAAACAGCTAAATTTCAAAAAGTAGGGGACTGAAAAGAATACCTGTTGGGAATATTTCAGTTTATACAGGTACAATTTGGCACAAGTTATGCAAACAATAGGAGTAAAAAGAGAACTGTTAAGCAACCCCTTAATTACAGACAGTGACACCAGCTATGCCTCTAATACAACAGAAAAACAGGTTTCAGAAAGACGTGTAAGCTGACAGCATCTGATTGCTAAGACAAAAGATGTCTAACTATCACACAGATCAGTGATACTCTGAAAATACGAATGTCTAATCTCAGTTTTTCAACCTCTAAATTGTCCAACTTCTATCAGAAACGTAAAACTATTCCCCTTTAACCTCACCTGACATGGGAGTTTGAAAGCTTCCTTTCAGCAGTCTCGAGCATAGGAAACTTAAGAACTGTTTAAAACAATGTAAGATATTTTCCCCATCTACCCAACTTCACTCTAACTGAAAAGCCTTATCAGCGCTTCTAACTCATCTGCCCTATCACCCACTCCTGATTTATTTAGATTTGTCTAGATGACTGACTATACTGAGGGCACACAAATTCCACTCAAGGCTATTTTGAAAAGCTGCTATGCAAAGTGAGTGAGCTGGTAAAAGATTCCTCACCACGAATTTACTTCCTGTTACAAAATCCAAGTCCCCAAAATGATGATGGCAGATTCTGCCTATATATTTACACACATCCATGCCCTCATCACACAGGACAACTATGAGCAGCTTAAATATTCAGAAGCCAGCTTTCTAACCAAATTGTAGGCAACCAACCTTCAGTAAGGCTTCTCCTGACGTTGGCAAAAATCAGGTTTACTGGAATGCTTGGAAAAAGTGTCTGAGCAAACAGTAAGAAAAGACAGACAAGGGAAGTTGGACTTTTCCGAGAGTTCTCTCTTCGGGACAACCTAGCAAAATTCCCACTCTGAAAAGAAAGCATTTCCTTTGGTGTCTAGCACATGGAAAGAAAACACTAGGTTATCAAGGTATTCTAACAGCCTCGATGAAATGGCAGTCAAAGTATTAAACTGACTTTTTCAAGGTTCAGTGTTTTCATTAGTTTTTATGGAAGTGCAGTGTCTGATGACGAAAGCACCAGGAAGCAAACAAATACATATATATATTAAAAACAAGCAAACAAATCAATAACAGAGAAACTCAAAGAAGTCACAGACTCTCAATTCATTTACCAGAAACACAAAGTTAATGAAAATCAATGGATTTTCATAAGTGAAGCTCAGGAAATTTGTCAGACAAAAATGGTTATTCAACTAGCAGCACTTTTGCCTGCGAACTACTTGGATACAAACTGCTGCTCCTGGAAGAACAGAAGCAGTACGGGATAAAAAATTGGATATCGTAATGTTTCTTTTTTCCTACAATTAAAAAAAACAATAAAGGGGCAAAAAAAAGCCAAGCCACAAATACGGTATAGTAGCACTGTTCCCTCAGAACATGAGAGACAAACTACAAAACCTAAACAGCCTGAAGTCAAAAGAAAGTACATACCAATACCATTCAAAACCACATTCTTTGTGAAAATTGTAATAGTTACAGCATCGAACAGTGAAATTGCCAAGTGATGGTGCTTATGGGACTGCATCCATCTCAGATGAAGTTGCAAGTACTACTAAAACAAATATACCTTCTCAGACTCCATAGTCTAGTTTTCCATTTGCATACGATCTGTATGGCATTATGAAGTTCCCAGGAACTGGGAAAACCCCACCGTACTGTCCTTTTAGTATCTCTTATGAGCTAAAAATCATACCTCTGAAGAGGCAGTTCCACTGGCATGGAATAAAAAGGAGAACATGTGAAAAGCACAAGAGTACGGTTTTGTAGCCACTACTATAAAAGCACATTAACTGCCAAAAGTGAATGGAAGGTTTTTCTCTCCCTTTCAACCAGTTCTTTTAATCCTTATCTTCTACCACCCATTAATCTCGTGGCTCTCCAGACAGCAGCACGACCAGCCTGCTAAATCCCTTTGAAAAAAAACAATCTTTCCCCATTTGAGTAAATTTTCAGCCGAACCAATTATCTGAGCTCACCTACTGCACAGGTAACATGCCCAGAAGTCTCCAAAAGTGCATCATTAAGATGCAGTCTGAACTGGCTGCTCAATTTGGAGATTTAAAGGAAACACAGAACACAGCTTCATCTGCCCCTAACGCTGCCCGAGTACACACAAATGGGAAGAAAAAGGGGAAAAAACCCTGAATGAAACCCCCCGACACTTATTCACAGCTCCAGCAGAAATGCAGCTGTGGGAACCTTTGGCACTGGTGCTGACACGTCTGCAGGTAGATGTCTGTGCTGAAGAACCTGACTGTTTGCACGACCAGTTCCATACTCATTACAGCAGTGACCTTAACCAGATACTGCGCCATCACAACAAATTTAATTTCTCTCCAATTTCTCAGACTCTTCTGCAAATTTAAGCTACATAGTTATGCCCATTAGGCTGCTGAGTCAAGATGCATCATAAAAGAATGTCATTTATCAACAGGATTGTGACACGCAGTGGAGACTTGGCTACGAACCGAGGTGGAAGAGCTCCAGGGATGAAATGAAAATGATGGAATGGCCATTTCCATTAGAGAAGAACACTATCACAAACATTCACTTAGTGTTTTCCCCCCATCAGCTATTACACAGACTGATAGCTGTGCTCTGTGTTTACCCTCCCCAGAAGGCAGTACTTCAATATGTTTATCTCATTACAGCATCACATCCAAAATACATGCAGAAATCAGCCTTGGCTGAGAAGTTTTCCTTTTTTTAAAGATAATCACAAAAGCCAGTTTATCAAAAAGTTTTCAAAGAAAAAGCATTAATTTTGGCAGGGTAGAAAACCAAAACAAAACGTTTTAAAAAGGTTACTAAGGATAAGACTGAAAACAAAAAATGCTCTGCCCAGCACAATCAATAGCTCCAGGACAGGGTAAGATCCAAGCTCGATTTTCTACTCTGTGTGCATGTGGGATAAAGCACAAGGGTTTTGGAAGGACCTTTCCAAGAAATGTATTCCAATACCTCCACAAATTTCCCGTTTGAGCAGCTCAGGTAAATTAAATCAACATTTTTAATATAGCAGGCTGAGAAATATAAAACACACAAAATCTATTACAATATTTGCCCAGAGGATCTCTCTGGTTAGGTGGGGATTTTTTTTCCCCCTTTATAGCTGTTGTTTAGAGTAAATTAAAAAACATTATAGCATCATTTTCTTTTTCAGCAATGAAGCATCTAGCTGCTCACTGTGTTACTGTGTTCCCATGTCCAGAACCGAGACACACACAGCACTGTCTGGGCCTCTTCAGTTCTTAACAACAGCATTAGCTATTTTGATGCTAACTCTTTTGTTCCAGTGGGCAATAAAACATCACCAATTCCCTGACAGAGGTGGAAACACAAGGAAAAACACCTCCAGCGAAGCACTGAACAGAGAGCACTTCTCCATACACAGCTTCTCGACAACATACTGGGAGAAGAATTTTTGATATTATAAACTATGAACCCTAAGTAACTAACAAACAACATAAACACACGTTTGTAAACTACAAGATCAAAATCTTTAAGAGACATGTCCTGACTTTCTACATTTTAATGGATGCTGATTTTTTTCCCCTCTTCCACTTCCTCCCCTTTCTGGTAACCTGAAGGTAATTCCTCTTCTCAGACAGAGTTTTCAATCCCACTGATCAAATCAAACGTTACAAATTCCAGACAGGATCAACCCCCCACCCCTACTTTATCATAACAGAAGCATCACCTGCTAATAGCTGGGACCAGGTAAAAGCTGGTAGCTGTGGCTTTTGCCTATATTGCCCAAGAGTATGCTTGCTAGGCCTAAAGACACTGAGTCCTCAGAGGTGTATATAGGATAAAGAGTCCTGCCTGCTTGCTGTCCCTTCATTTTGTTTGTTTGTTTGTTTCTCAAAACATCTATTGGAATAGCGACCCTATGCTCTGTGGGGTGAAGAAGGAAGTTCTTCGTCAAGTGAATGTTGACTTTTTTTTTATCCCCTACTGCATTTAAACATACTAGACTTCAACTTGAAGTATATTTCTGTATATAAAGCCAGAATAAGATGTGAAACATTTTCTGCAAAGACTAACCTGTGATGATAAGACATTCATTGTGATCCAGGACTTCCGTGATGAGCCTCGACACAATCAGTTCTGGGTTGATTAAAAAACGGATTTCTTCTTGCACTAGCCCTGCCCCGGTCACACCACCTCCAACAAAACGGTTTGCAAAATCAACCTAACAAAAAAATATTCAGGAGGATTAGGAGATAAGCAAACAGCATAAAATCCTTTCATTTTCCAAGGTAAATAAAATCTTGTACACATTTCAATAATACTGCTGAAATCTGTTGCTACTCCTAAAAAATATGAGAAGCAGGACAGGGGCTGATTAACAGCATGCCTTTCTCTTTTTTCCTTTCTACTTCTTAGAAACCTTAAAATGAGATATCACACAGCAACATAAAGTTTTGTCTCTCAAGTACTCTGAATCCAAGTTGTATGGGTTTTGTTTGAAGAGAAAATATTTAAGAACAGAGCACATTTCAGTATACGTGAAAGATGGAAACAGCAAACTACAGTACCCTTTTTGCATTTTATGGACATGGAAGAATTATGAAGTTGTCTTGTAATAAGCATTCTGCCCCAGCTGTCCACACTGAAGCATTTTTAGCTCAGTGTTGCCCTGTACCAGTTGTTTTTTACCTACAAGAATCTCTTAGGGATTTTCCTTAAAATGCACTTCAAGGCAAGTCATTTGGATCATTAAGGTTTCTGCTTGAAACAGAGCAGTTCTGGACTATTTTTTGCCGTGATAATACATATTTTACAAATTACATTTTTAAACAGTCAACAGTTTTAAAAGTATTTGGTTTGTTCAATAAAGTGAATACTAATTATGAAAATCAGCTGCCCATATAAACGTCCAGCTTTCCCCCTCGGCTCATCAGCAAGCTTTGAGCTGTGCCACCTGGACAGCAACTCTGACAGTTAACAGCTAATGAGTTATGATTTGTCCTGCAGCAATACCCAGGGAATGCGAGATACCTCCATTACCCCTACTGCTCTGCAAGCCCCAAAGCACAATAGTCCGTTCCCTCTCTGAGAAACGTAACAGTCATGTTGGACAAAGCAGAATAAACCCAACTAACCAGAGAGGAGAACAGTAAGATTACAAAGGTAAATTCATGTTCGGTTGGTTTTTTTTTTGTAAAAAAAATGTTTAATTTATTCCATATTTACACATTAACTGTTCAAGTAGGAAATTTTGGCTTTCTACTGTTTCTAGCATCTGCTTTTTCCAGAGGAAGTCCTCCTATTCTACCTCTTCCTTTGCACCACTTGCTCCTGGCAAAAGAAGTCTGAAATAATTTTGGATTACTGAACTCTAGAAGGGAACTTTTTCTTTTAATCATTTGAAAACTCAGACATGTTTCTTGCTATAGATAGGGACGGGACATCCACCTTAGGAATCTCTTTTAGCTGACTGGCTCCCCAGCTGAAACAGTAATGCTGACAGCAGTAACAAAGTCGCCTGAACTCTGACCAGGTCACTGTCTGGGGCACAAAAATAATTTTTTAAAAAATAAACTGAAACCCTTGACAGCCTGAAGCTTTGATCTTGTCAATCTTTGATCTTGGTTTGAACCAAAGGACCTGACACTGTCCCGGGCTTGTGATTCTTCTGTCAGCTCTTTCTGTACCAGGTAGATGTGCAAACCTAGATGAGCTGGGGAGTACTGACAGTACTAAGACTGCCCACGGAATTAATGGAGATGTGTCTTTTACACTGCATAACATCTTGGCATTTAAGTCAACTGAGGATAAACAAATAACTTCAAGTTGGCAGACCACAAAAGTATGACAAAAATATGACATAAAGCCACATTTACTGTTCCGTGTGCTTACCTGCAGCATACCTTGCCCATTGCTTTCAATAGTGCCTTCATGGGTGACATGCAATCTAGACAGTTTTTTCTGAGACCTGTCATTGAGGGAAAATGTTGTACAGAAAGGATGGTTAGAGACTCTCCACACAAAGACATCCGTTTTAAAAGAAAACCCATCCAAACCCAAACTTATTACACATCTTAACATAAGGCGGTTAAAAAAAACACCTGATAAAGAAAATGCATTTGCCTTCCAGAAACAATTTGTAAAGGTTTAACAGACAATTAATTGTTCAGTTTCTCCACCTCTTTCACCACAAAACCTCAAATTTGAAACCGAAGTTCTACACTTTTCACACAAGTTTGTACCCCATTAACTTGCTAACCAAGGAGCTGCAACACTCCTGTTTTCATGCTGTGCATCACCCAGACTTCATTATATTTCCTGACACTTCTGAAATCAAGCCATCTCTCTCTTCTTCCCCCACTCAAGCAACAGCACCAAAGATGTGCTACTGTTTCAGCAATTCACTTCAGACTTGTCGGTTCACAGGCAAACAAATGTTCTGGAAAACTCTGGGCACTCAAACTACTTGTGGCAGTTCAGCCACTTCCCTCTGTACGTCTCTCCATAACAATCTGTACAAAACATTGTTTTCTGTAGTACTTCCATATTCCATATGGGTGGGATTCGGTGGTCATTGTTTTAAGAAATTGTTTACATTAACAGGATGCTTGACTTACCTTTCCCAGTCTGGAAATTCCTGGAGACACTGCCTTGTAAACGTCACCAGTCCCGTAGGTTCTACAGGCAAACCAACCCCAGAGGAAAATAGTATTAACTGCTGGAGCTCTAGTCCTTTGACTATTTTAAGTGGTAAGTTTTTAAAATTGCAAACATCATTCTTGGCAGAAAGACAAGAGCTTAACTTTCCTCAAGAGCAGCTTGAATCTTCCCCTGACAGCCCGTGCTTGAATTGAAAACTACCACCAAGCCCAAAATATTCAATTCTCTTTGGAGTTTGAGTATTTTTCTTTTTCCAGACCCAGGAAAAACTATTTCTTATGTGGTTCTCACTTTAACTGTAAACACTACTAGAAAGAACCACAAACATTATAGTCGAAGGACTAAATGTGCGTACTGCTGGAAATCTGAACCTTGATTCAGCCTCTTTAAGCCCGTGATTTTAATGGCTACCTATGGTGTTAAGATCCCTCTTGCATGCAGTGCAGCAAGCAGTTGCATGTGTTACAAACATTATATATAAATATACATGTGTATAAACATACGCACACATGTATAAATACATATGTTTATTTATATAAAGGGTGGTGAAAACATCTCCCTATATATTTTACACATCCCCCACATATATCTCAGAAAAAACAGAATAAGCTCTGTGCAAAAAATATAATTGCATGCACCATCTATATGAGAAGTGACATTAAAATGAGTATCAGTGTACTTAGCAAGCTGGTCATTATTACACACTTCCATCATAATGCTGCAGAGCTATTTCCAAATTTAATGAGATTAAATTTTTCATGTATCAGCTTTCTAGTTAAAAAAAAAAAAAAAATAAAGGATGTACTTTTTTCTGTGACTCTCCTAAAATAGCAGAAAAGGGTCTTAAGTTTCTCGGGCTTCCGTGGTGACCGTCCTTCAAACAATCTGAAAAATCAAGGAATAAAAGCAATTAATTAGATTTCCGGGATATCATGCACAGTAATTAGGCTACTTAGTAGTTGTGCTTTGATTTTTTTAAGCATTACGCACATATTTTGATTAACCTCCCATTTAAATACTGTGGAAAGAAGTCCCTAGACAGCCCCTCTGTAACATGGGTCTTTAGGAGTGGCAAGTTTGTTCACTTGCTGAGTTTCTGATTAAGATGCTACGTGAATGCCTATCTCGCACTGATTTTGTAATATCAAAAATATGATTTCAATCTGAGCATCCAGTTAAGCTACTAGATTTATTTGGAATAGACTGGCTCAGATAAAAAGAAGTGACCAAGAGGTAAAACGTGTACATGGAGTACTCCAAGATACAAACGTCTTACCCTACTTCCAGCTCAGCGAGCTGCAGACAAGGATACAATGGAACCATATTGCCTTCAAGAGCTGCACTGCACCAGCAGTGTTTCTAAAGAAAAGAATCCATCCCCACCAGAAACAGCTTCATCCGCTGGGCTCCTACTGCCATTCAAACATTCATTTGTGAAAACCTAAGCATTAAAAGCAGCATCCTATTTTTAGCCATTAAGTGAACGTATTCTTTTAAGGTTAGCTGAAATACTTTCACTGCATCATCTGTCTTCCAGCAACTTGAACGCACATTACTTAATTCCCCTTCCAACAAAGTGACAAGGCATTGTTATTGGCAGCGCATAATGGAATTTATCTGGAAGGAAGAATAGTGGTGACTTCAGAAATAACATGCTTTGAGTAGGAAGTTCACTAAAAGATGTCTGATACAGTGAAAGCCCCGAGGATGTAAGGCTCCCCCGCAATAAACAGGCTAAGTAAAGGAATGACACAACATTATTCATTTGTTTCCATGTACTGGAATGACAACCTGCCTTTAAATCCAGAATGCTGTCAGGTGAATTTAGCTTTTAGTAGTGATGTGAACTAGATTCTTTCAGTATTTAAAAATTCTTATGAAGTATACATGATGAAGACATCAGTTTAATCCAAAAATCTATAGTAAATCAAATAAACTCATTTTAAAAAGGTGAAAAAGGGTTTACAACTTTTTTTTTTTTTATTATTCTCTGAACAACCAGTCAGGACTTTAAAAAGACAAGCTCCAGACTTCTCTGGTCTATTTTAAAATGGGCCAATATGCAAGTTCTATCAAGGTGGGGGGTGTGTGTGTCTTTGCTAAATGCATACATTCTCTGAGCTTTCATCTGGAAGTATATCTGGATTCATTTGGGATGGATTCTTTAAACTGGTTCATTTACCTATTTATCTATTAGCCCAATCATGCCTTTACTAGGTGTTTTTGCCTCTTTACATCAAATCAAAATGTTCTTTGCGTCACAAAGGCAATACCTTATTTGGCACAAATAGTGGGCTGGGGAGGAGAAATCCAGAACTGGAAAAAAATCACGCCCGCAGTAAGTCAGATCAAGCTAAAAGGCAATGACAAGGCAGAATAACTGCATTTCATCCTTCACAATCACTCAAAGTGAAGTCACTCTGTCAATTAAGAAATTTCAACCAAGTTTTTTATTTCCTTAAATGTGAAGTGTTCAGCATTGGCCTTTTCTCCAGTTAAAAGCTGTCATAAATAACCTTTCTTCCTTCTCCCCTGGGATCAAAGCTAGAGTAATGCTGATTCGCTTCTGAAAAACCTCATTTACAGCACATAAATATCCCCAAAACACTACCTCTAATTACAGTAACAAGAAGAGATACCTGTATTTCAGTTCTACCCTACATCACTGGGTAAAAACCACAGGGCGGCGCAAGAATTTGAAAAGCCCTGGTTTCTGGCACAGGCATCCCGTGCTGCAGAGGGATACTCCACACAGTAGGGACAGAACAGCGCAGTGGCATTCAACAATAAACTGCATTTTGACCTAGAAGCTAAATGCATCCAGTAGCTACATGTATCAGATCCCGACATCTTTTACAGCAGCTAACACAAGAACTCTCATCACCCTTCTCCTCACAGTTTTTATTTCTCTTAGCCATGACATAATGTAAAAAGTACTTTCTCTTTGAAAATCCACTGCCATGGTTAAATATATTTTTAAGACACCACTAGCCTTGAACATGCATTCTGGGACTGAATCCACTACAAATGTTAGCCCAAAACAATGTACTCAAAAAAATAACCATTTAAGGCAGGTTGAAGACACCATATCTGATTAATATGCTCGGATTCAGCTCATATTTTTGGTGTCTAAAGTTTACCTTTATTAGCGAGCTAGTGGCAAATTGAAGATGGCTATCTCCAAACATGCTTTTTATCATATATGTTTACAATACACAAACCACTAGAATATTACACAGATTCACAGAGTGGTAGGGGTTGGAAGGGACCTCTAGAGATCATCTAGTCCAACCCCCCTGCCAGAGCAGAATCACCTAGAGTAGATCACACAGGAACAAGTCCAGGTGGCTTTGGAAAGTCTTCAGGGAAGAAGACTCCACCACCTCCTTGCATATTTTAATATAATCACACGAGACAACTCGTGTTTTCAGCTCCAATGAAGTGCTTTACACCACTGTTTTAAAGGCCAATCATACCAGTGGAAAAATCCCCACAGATTTTAATGGGCTACAAATTAACCTTTAACCCTCATACTATCCCATTATTTAAAGTTACTGATATTCACTCAGTTGAATTTGACAGCTTCATATGTTGTTTTTTTTTTAAACTTCTGAAGAAATCCTATTACAACGACCTCAGCAATGCAGGAGACATCCAAGCTATGCTGAAGTCAGAAGAAGAAAGAAAAGCACAAGAGAAAACCCAACTCACGCCCCCAGTACACGCAGACAGCTGAGCTTTCTTAAGCACAGCACAAAGTAACCAGTCATCTTTGTGAATGCAACAGTAAAAGCAATTCGCCTCCCAAACATGGAAAATGGCCCAGTCCCGCCCCATTAACGTAAGTAAGGTTATAAGATGGGGAAGTCATGAATGTTTTAACCTTGAGTGTTGCTTCTGAAATGATCAATTAGGAAATGTTATAAGAAGTTTTATTTCTGAAGCAAATGTCTATTCTGAAGAGCAAAGCTAGATGAGGGCATCAATAAATATTTCAAAAAAATATTCTTCAAGCTCCAAGACAGATCCTACCAAAAAAAGAAAAAAACCCCACCCAAAAATGTAAGTGGCAACCACATAATCAGTTTCCTGATGGATGAACCCAAGGCCAAATCCCATTAATTCCAATTAAAGAACTCATCCAAATGAAGTGCACTGTAAATCAAATGCAAAGCACCACAAGCCCACTTTGGGTAGAAGTAATTGAAATATTACTGACACCTGCAGATATAAGTGCTTTTGCTTTGTGCAAGATGTTCCCACTGCCATGCAGCTACCTTCAATTCAGCAGGCACAGGAGTGAAGAAAGCTTGCAGCTCTGTTTGCCAAACACTGACGCAAATCTGTCTCTGGCTCTCCAGCTTCCAAGCCAGGACAGCAGCAACGTTAATCAAATAAAAGACCTTTACAGAGATACACTTCAGTATTCTGAGGAATCAGAGATTTTTATGAAGAAAGCAAGCAGATGTGTGAACAATGTCATAAACGAAGAAGATCAATTAAGTCTTTGTGGCTAAATGAAGACTGTTTCCTAGCAAATATTCAGACACATAATTGTTCTGAAGAGAAATCCTATACTTGAGAAATAAAATATTAAAAATTAGAACCAATATTGGGAATATATTTTAAAAAATTAAAAACCACTCAACAACTGTCAGCAAATATATAATAAAGTTCCAAGGCAATACCTTATACTGTATCACTACTAATTATTACAAAAACATGTGCATTTGTTTTGTATTAGTGTGTTCCTAAATTTTAGGACACAAAAAGCATTTTAAGAGTAATGAATATTTTGGTTTTTGCAGTCTCATTGACATCAAACTCAAAACACTTCCACCTGAGAAAGCTGGAGCCAAAAGCTCTGAATAGCCTGCTCCTAAGTCTTTCCACAAGTGGCTCAGCCGGCAGTGCTGCACCTTCTGTTGGCAAACAGTTCCATAGCCAAAAACCAACACAGTCACGTCAGCATCGCTGCACAAGTGTGTCATCTTTTCAAGAACAACAGATCAAAGAATGCTCATCAGACACAGGCATGTAGGAGTAACCCAGGCTCACAGTATCATCTAGATTTTTAGAAGTATGTAGGCATGTGGCACATCTGCAAGGTCCTTCAAAGGGTGCATTTCCAAGGACACAACCTCAGCACGGTTTAAGAACATTAACAGCTACACAAAAATTACCGTGGCATGCATATAGTTTACTGGGGAAAAGTTGAGCCAGCTTTAGTAAACAGTTCTGAAATACGTTGTTCCCGATTAAGGCAGAATTAAAATACAGTGGTTTACCTGTAAAATTTCATTTCTAAGGAGCTAAATTGATCCCTTGATGTTACTGGCTCCAGTAATTTCACAAGCGGAAGGAACCATTACAATCATGTGGTTTAGCCTCCCAGTTAAACAATTTCATACCAGTATTTCCATGCCCCGGCTGGGCTTCCTTTGAATGTTATTTTGAAATGGGTATAATCACGTCTTCAAGTTGAAATTGGAACCTATCATCAAATTCAGAAAGCTGTCCTCACTGTAACAACGTGCAACACCTTACAGTATCTATTGGTATCCATTAGTGAAACTAACGTCTAGGAAATCTGTATGCATTAATGTGCACGGACAGAGAGAACCCCGTCATGCAAGAGTTGGAACGCGTACGTAATTATGTGTGCTTATCACATGACCGCGCTGGACAGGGAACAATCTCTTTCACTGTCTAAATACATGATGGCATTCGGCCTACCATATAGGAATAACTGGAACTGCATTAATTACCCGTATCCTTTGCCTATAGTACTTTGAGAAAGCTCTTCCAATCGATTATGTATTGGGTGGGAAAATACGTACCTGCCTCGTAAACGAGAGGGCTACATCACTAGAGCTTCACTCCAGTGGAAAAAAGATGGAAGACTGTTCCAGTCAGTTACTGGTCAAGGACTTTTAATGAAGAACAGAGCTGCAATGAGTGTTTCATTGCTACCATTTACACTCCCCCCATCAAGAGAAGTGAATTACATAGTGTTCCATGCCTGCTTCCACATCCAAATTTTGTAAATAGCAATACACCAGACCCACTCTCGTCTCCAAAGCACCCCAGGGGGTGTGCAAGACAATCCTCCAGGATGCAGGAAGAAAATATTTTTGTACCATTCATATAAAAAGAAATATTTTCTAAACAGTGTTTATCTTTATCATGTTCATCCTTAGAAAATTTCTTCGTTTGTGCATGTTTCAGAATGTAATGTATAAGCACAGTAGCACAGGTATGTAATTTATAAGTAAGTAAGTGTGCCTATATTGAGGGTGTATGCTCCACAATTTTCTACTGATAGGTGTGTGCAATCACAAAAGGTTTGGAGATCACTGCCCTGAGCAGATTTGAACACTGAAACATCAATTATACAATGAGGAAACCTTAGCAAATTTAAAATGAGAAAAATCTTATATCCAATATAACATATAAACCCTTACTAGCAAGTCCTGCAGCCGCTGAAAATAATTTTAGGTGGCAACTAAAAAGTTTTTTTACAAAAAAAACCAAAAGCTTTTCAAAATATCAAAACTTCAGTTCATGAAACCTGGACTTTCTATAAATCAAAAGCAGAATAATCCAGACGAGATATTCCTCCCAGAAAGATGAAAGGCAGACAAATTAACCAGCTCTCTGACAGCACAAAAGGAAATATCACTGTCTAGATCATGCACATCCCAACAGGAAAACGTTAGCACATCCTTACATGTCAGGTACAGCAAACTCAGTTCTGCTTTTCTGCTGCCTAGTTTATGCCTCTTCCACTTAGTAACATGAATTCCACCTTTCTGCATTAGAACTGCTTTCCTTTTCTCTGTTTATACAAGAAGAAATTTAGAATTTTTGAATTCCCCTGGTGTCAAGTAGAAATAAAACAATCCAGTAATTCAACCTCAGGCAATTTCTTACATAGGTACAAGCTGTCGTCATCTCAAAGTTGTTTAAGAACGTCATATTATTCAACACCCTTGTGTTTAATTAGAACTTTATCATTAGATTAAATAGTAACTTTTAAGATTTGTATAAACAAACAACTTGAGCCATATCATTTGTTGGTCATCAAGAAGCAAAAACGATCTTTCAGTCTCAGACACTCACACATACCCACACCCCTCTTCTTCATGCTTTTCATTTTGTACTCCTGTTTATTGTGCCAAGTAACTTGAAGCATTATAAACCTGTTTTAAGAAAACGTTCCGGTGATTTAGGAGTCTTTAAATACATCCTATTGATACCTGACTTGGATGAAATTATAAGATGCTAACTCCAAGTACTCAGCATCAAGGAATAGCATGGTTAAATGTTTTAATTTTGGGATCTAAACCAAAAGACATGCCACAGCACAATACAACTAAGTTCTGAACTAAATTATTATATTTACTAAGTTAACAAAAAAACATTCAGACTGAGTATTTTTTTTAATCACTACAGCAAATTATTCCAGACTTCAGAAGCGCATGCTTTTCAAGTTGCCTATTTAAAGAGTATTTCACCATTTACCATCCGCAAACATTGATTTCAGAAAGCTATGCTCTACATCAAGTTTTCCATCCAAGGCTAATTAGAACATACACCTCAGGTAGGCACAACAGAATCAGGTATGTAGACTCAGCGCTTGTAAACTCAGAAAACCTAGAACCACTTTTCAGAGGAGCAATGCATCTTCCAGTCCAAAGCAAGTTCTCTCAAAGTCACTAGGTAATTCATTCCCCAGATAATACTCATTAGTGTTGCAAAATTGATGTTGTTTATGAAGAGACAATTGCATTACTGGCAAATCAGATTTCAATTCTCCTGCATAAACGTACTATACAGTTTGCCCATTTCCTCTCATATATTATACATTCCATGAAAGACATATATATCTTAACTATCTTTTTTCCCCCCTCATTTCCAATCACTTGAAATTACTTTAAAGGTTTGTTTGATAAAGATAAAGAAATTCAGTCCTAGTGGAATACTAGCTGTTTCAGACCAGAGCACCCGCTCATGTATGTGCTGAAAGATCCAGCAGGCTTATGCCGTTAGACATACTCCCCTCAGTTCGGAATTCATATCCCAGTATCTGATGGGAGCTATGGCAGATGCACAGTACCTCCACCTGAACTACAGTAGTTTTTTGAAAAGGAAAACAGGAGTTACAGTAACTTGACACAACAGGTAAGAATGGATCTGTAGCAGGTCAAAGACACAGCAAAGCAAAGTGAGTCCTTGACAAACCTGTCTCATTTTCAGTCACCCATAACGCTGACGCAAGACTGCAGAAGGCTTTTTTTCCTTACACTTCACTTTTAAGTATAATCAAACTAGGTGGTTTCCCAAATTACCAAGTTCTGTAGTGTTAAGACACAAATCTGGTAACATGGTTAACAAGGGGAAGACCCCACAGCACAAAGTCTTGTGTGACAGTGGACAGTACCCATTTCAGCATCTTGTAAAAATAAATGCGAGAAAGCATGGTTCAATCTTTAAGATATCTCAAGATATATATATTTATATATAATATGTATTTATGAAAGTGCTACATTAAACCACAAACCATTCACCAAGAAGATTAATTATGAGCATCATCATAAGAAACTACTTCAAAATGTGCAACCAACGTCATAACTGTAGAGATATCTCAGAAGAGGCAACGCAATTCATGCTCTATATTCCACCAGCATGCAGCTCCCATGGAAAATTTATCAGTAAGAGGAATAAAATGGCAAATCTAATTATTTCTTTCTTTTGTGATGGGGTATTTTTGCATAAAGCTGCCCAATCGATTTCCATCTTACATATTACAAAAGTGTTTTCAAGAAGAAAAATTAAATTTAGCTTGATATTCTGAACAGAAGCAGTATTTTATGCTATTTAGTATGATCTAATGTTTGGCCATGGAACGGATGTCATTCTATCTACTAGAATTCATAAATATTAAAGCACTCAAAGTTAAACTACAAATTCCATTCTATTAGCTACATTTGAAATTAGTTACGTTATTAATGACTTAAGAATCATAATAGGCCCATCCTTGCCAAATATGAAAGGGAAGAATTCAATTACTGAGTATTTCATTATACATAGGTGACGTTCAGTCTGTAGCATCATAAACAATCAAAACAGACAGTCGGTGTCACCACACACAATTAAACTAAGTGCTGCCGTGGCAAAAGTCACTTTTTTTCTCCTCTTGCCTGGCAATGCCAAGGGGCAAGAGAGAAGAGGGAAAGCACAGATGACTTATGTTAATACCACCACATTCACTGACGAAAAAAGATCCCTCCAATGCTAGCACCCGCTTGGTAATTTTGCTTCATTAGGGACTCATGGCAGATTATTTTTTTGCACTCAAAGAACAAAGTAATCCATTCACAGTCACGTAGCAGATGAATTATGCTGAGGAAAGAACAATGTCTGGAAAAGGCTGCTGACCATAATACTGTGGGGAGAAAGGGCTGCTGTGTGGAACAATCTGTTATGCCCACCCCTGTGCAGACAGAGCAGAGCAGCAGCCCCCAGAGCCTTCATATCAAAACATTGTTATAAAGAGGGAAAAAAAGTCACAAACATTTTAACTTCAGTTGCTGCCTATTGCCTTTTAGGTATACCCAGCCTCATGGAGGGCTTTCTCATTAAAGCTGAAAATGCACGCTGCAATGGACCAAACCCCGTCGTCTTTACAAGTCTGAAACAATAGCTGAAAACACGTTACATTCTCTGTCCTTGCTACTGAAGAACTAACTTTCCAGGGTGAGAAAACACAGGGTTGATGGGAGGAAAAAGAAGTAGGATACTATCCACTCTCCTTCTTCCCCATTTTAGATTTCAACTAAGTCAGGTTATATACAGTAGCACAATAGAAAACTAAATTCTTGTATTACTCTCTCCAGCCCTCACTCTCTTCAATCTCCTCTAAATTTTATCCTGCCACTCCCCTTCTTACTGACACATTCCCTCTTATTTTATCCACAGCTTGTCACACCTCTTATTGTACTTCACTAATCTGCTCATTGTCAAATGCAAGACATGGGTGGGGGGAGATTTTGATACAACAAATGGTTAATTAAAAAAAAGGACTGAAAAAGGAAACTGCAATTATATGAAAATTGCATAAATTGGCAAACACTGAGGAAGAGTCACTTTTAATCCTCAAGAGCCAAAGGACATCAGCTTCCCTTCTTTTCTCCAGTTTGGCAAGAATATTCTTGCACTTAAACAAATAAAAATGGCATTCTGCCCTACGTGACTAAAAGCTGAGCATTACCTCATCCATAATGCAAGAAGGCCTGAAGATTGGCTGCTGTACCACCCCTTTTAAATAACACTGCTGGAACTTACTATGAGTGATAGCACTGGAAAGCTAAGGCAGAAATCCAAGGAGGACTGACTGGAATAGTGCAGGAAAACCCAGATTAGTTAATAGTTTATACTGGTCATTCTTTAAGTCTATGGCAGGAAACTATTTACTTAAGAATTTGCCAAGGCTTTTTTATTCAAAAGTAATTTAAAACATTATGCCCCGAGTTAACCACTAGTATTACACTGTACTACTGTGACTTTACATCGCTGTGCAATGTCAGTAGAAGAGAACATGAATTTATTCCAGTGATTTAACATCATTTTATTCTGTAGTTAGTAAGCATTTAACTGCCTGATTTGTAACATGCTTAAGTTACAACAAAAACTGGTACCTTCAAGTACTTTTAAACAGACCCATAAAATTGTGTAGCTGGTGCAAACAGAGCTCTTTCCAGAACATCGCTGTCCTCTTTCACTGCTCTGAACATAAATCTTTTTTAATGCATGGGTGGTACCTTTCATTTCTTTGTTCTTATGAACTAATGGTGGAAAATTATGCTAAATTGTATGGCACATGAATGTCCACCCACACTTCTCTTCCACACTGTTGGAATAAACACCAAGGCAGTGACCCTGGTCTCTCTTCTGAAATACACATTATGGGGAAACCTGGCTAGCCCTCAGAGACAGCAAGCACCAAACCCATTAGTAGTACAACGGCATGCCTGACACTTTAACCTGGGAAGTTCTAGTCTAATGTAGCTCTTAGGACACACATACCCAAGCGTGGTGGATCACAGGTAGCAGTATTTTAATATTCAACCTCAGTTTTCAGAGCATATACACTACACATGTTAACTGTGGGGAATAAGAAAAACTCTAGATCAAGAATCTATCCAAGCTCCAGCCAAATAAACTTTAAGGTTGATCTGCACAGACATCTACAGAAGTGCCGAGAAGACAAGAAATTAACTTCTAATGTACAAATCAAGTTGCCTGGAGAAGTTGTGGATGCCCCATCCCTGGAAGTGTTCAAGGCCAGGCTGGATGAGGCTTTGAGCAACCTGGTCTAGTGGAAGGTGTCCCTGCCCATGGCAGGGGGGTTGGAACTAGATGATCTTTAAGGTCCCTTCCAACCCAAACCATTCTGTGATTCTATGAAATCCACATGAATCGTAACATTCTGCAGCAGAAATATCTCCATCCTCTTCCCCCATTTAAAAATGAACTAAGCATAATAAAAAAATAAAAGATATAAAGAAAAATTTCTAAGGAAGTCTGTCTAAGCTCGCATTAAGGAAAAAAGAGTTAGTGTTTGTTAAGATATCAGAGCATCTTCAGTTAAATTCTTATTGTGATCTTGAAACCTTTTTAGGTTAACTTGTAGCAAAGAGGACAGGTTTATTTTAACACACAGCTCTACAACTACCTTAAAATGGCAAGAGATCGTATGGATGCTGAAGAATCAAGTGTGATTGATCTGACTTAACAGGCAGATCACCACTGCTGACACAAAAGGAGAACAGAAACATGGCTGGGGAAACACCAACCTTTAATTTCACACCACATAGAACCTTGAAGCACTACTGAAATATACTATTCGCAGGCAAATGGCTTATGAGGAGACAGGGAATTGTATCTGCCTAATTATGCCAGAGCACAAGCGCATCTGTGCATCTGCATGCATGAAAAAGGAAAATCTGGAATATTAAACATGTCTTCCTGTGCACAGGATCCTTTCTTACATAGTTGCATAGTTTCCTTGTCCCTTAGAGGTAAACAGAAAAGACAAAAAGCAAACTATTGAAATTAGTGACAGAAACATCAAAGCAGAGAGTTTCTCCCCAAAATGACAACAATAATATTTCCACAGAAGGGTTAGTGGCTTCATTTACTCCAGAGTGCCATACCTGTTGAAGTTAATGTCTGGATAACTAGAGTACTCAGACTTCATCTTCGCATTGCGACGTGGAAAAGTACAGAAGAAAGCATTGGCCAGAAAACTAGCAATCTGTTCCTGTGACATTGTGATGGAGTGATTCATCTTTTGTTTCAGTAGAGGTATTGGCTACCAACAAAAGAAGTGAGGGGGAGGGAGGGGCAGGAGAGAAGGGAGGGAAGGAGAGAGAAAAATAATTAGCTTACCCGTTATAAAAAGAAAAAACAGGAGCACAAAATTACATTTGTTAAATTAGAGCAAGAGTAATTTAGGCCATTGGTGAACCCTTTAATCAGCAGCACCATTAAAGTCAAGAACAGTTTATTCAAGACAATTCAGAAAAAGCTTGCTTGACAAACTGCAGATTTCTAATCAATAACAAAAAGAAAGACCAAGAAAACACAGCTTATCAAACAGAACCATGGGGAATGGAGGGGGGAGGGGAAAAAAAAAAAATAGATGGGAAGTTGCAAATCCTGGGCAATCTTAAAAAAATGAAGTAAAAACCCACTTTGAATAGCTCTATAGTTAAGCACCCTTAAGAAATGCTTTCAGCTACAATAACCGTGCTTTATACTTCACAAACGTGGAAGTCCTGCCACAGTGCATCACTCTGTGACTTGCTCTGGGTTTTTTTTTCAATCCTACTTAAAGAATAACACGTATCATATTTGCACAAAGTGCATGGTTATCCACTCTTTTATATTCAGAATAAACAAAAAGCTCAGCTTCACTTTGGTCTTCAGTTTGGAGTTTTATGTGAGTCTAGTCAGGGTTTCTTTAATAAAAAAAACAAACAAAAGAGAGGGAGGGAGGCAAAGAAACCCTGAAGTCCTATACATCTTCAGTTTTATCAGGCTTCAGCCTCCTGATTTGGAATTTTTGCTCACCATTCATGAAGAATGACAGGAGAAAGAACACAATTCTCACCTCTTCTTCCAATATTCCCAGCCATTCTCATTAGTCTAGCTCCAGGAGGGCTAAGCAGCTACATTTTAATCCTTTCAGTTGTGAATACAGAAATTGCTACTAATTTAGACTGTTGACTACACAACCCTACTTACTCCACGAAACAAACGAGTTTTCCTTCATTCTTATAACTACTACATTCACGTTCAGTGCATCTCATTCTGTCTTCTGGCTATTTAATTAACAAGCTGTATTACCATGTCTTATGTCACACAACTGAAGAGGCGAAAAAGCCTGAGAAGCTCTCTAGTAAGTTCTACAAGCCTATAGAAACAGGGTATTTTGGACAGTATGTTATATTATAACAAATTTACCTTCATGTCTAGCCAAAAAAAGGAGACTAAGTTCTTCACAATTTACACTACCTAAGAGTACATCACCTTTATAAAAGGCATTACTACGTGAACTTGCAAATCTTGTGCTTGATTTTGCGTTCAGAAACTTCACAGGATTCTCAGAAACTTCCTTCATCAAACGACCAGTAAAAAGATTTTAAAGAAATATTCATACTGTTTGAAATCGTGTATTGACTGTAGGACCCCTGCAGCATCACAAAGCAAGGAGAGATTTTCTCTGTTCCAGTCCAACAAAACCAGTTTAGAAAATTGTAACAAAGGAGCGTACAAATCACCTGCTGATGTGTCACCTATCGTACATCCTCACTTGATCAGTCTTATTCACTGTTATCAACTTTACCACCTACAGAACTGGTTCCCACACCAATAATGATGAATTAGTTAAGGCTTGTATGGGCACAAATACTGTGATGCTCTAACTAAAATAAAACACACTGCCAAGTAAATGAAGGCTTTATGAAAATACCACTTCTAGGATTAAAAGTTTTCCAAAACAAGTAATCAGACGCTTTAAGATTATTCAAGTGTGTCAGTTTATAAGTGTGATTTTCAAACTTGAAAAATTTCATGGTCATTTCATGTAAGAAAAGCAAGACGCAACTCCAGCATATAGAAATGAAAGTGTTACTGACATTCAGCCTAAAAATATGACAGCAAGATACATTTTTTTTTACTTTCTATATCACTATAGGTGTGCATTGCCCCTTCTGCTCCCTAGGCCTCAGCTACATTCAACACAAACTACAGCTTTTATTGAGAACACAACACGCTCCTGATGATTTGACCTTGGCCATTAGTTACAGCGCGCAGAAAAGCCATCTGTGTTTACTTACCTGGGTGCAGATACTAGGGAGACAGAGCGCCAGCTTGACCATGTCAGGAAGAATGGACTGGAACAAATGTTGAGCCTCTGCATCTTCAAGAACCTGTTAAAAGGAAAGGAAGGGGGGAAGGGGGAAAAAAAAAAAAGTTTTTACTTCAGAAATTACTGTACAAAAGGTCTGTGAAAACAGGACCCATCCAAAAGAAACAAGAGAAAAAAATAGGTCCTATTAGCTTCACGCAATTCTGCAGCATTTTTTGTGGTAGTCCATCCCCACATCTTGCCTTGCCACTAACTGAAATACAGAAACAACACTCAGAAGTTGCAGCTAAGAAAACATGTCCCCAAATGGCCTATACAGGACCCTTGAATAAGTTATCATTTGACTCTTTCCAAAGCAATGAACCAACTTCTGCACCAATAAAAAAAAAATCACTACCTAACGACAGAAGTACTGGAACGATTTACTTTCAGATTCAGGTCACAGTCCCAGGTTCTTGCCGTGGACATTCTCCTGCTGAGGACACATGACACTGCTGGGTCAGATCAGTGGTCCTCAGCAGCAGCACCAGGAAATGCTATATAAGAGGAGCGTGCAAGCCCAAGCACTTTCTGCTGTCCATCCCCACCATGCTCCCTCAAGAACTACAGCCGTTGGATTACACACTTTAGCCTGGTCCCACATCCTGAATCTTTGCAATCTTTTCAGACTCTTCCTGTAAAACAGCTGATTCCATGACTATTTTAGCTGCCCCTCTCTACCTCCTCTAACATTATTCTCAGAAGCAAAGACCAGAATTGGCATCACTCACAAAAAAACGGGCACACCAATGTTTCACAAGACTTCCCTAAGCTTTTACACTCAAGGTCAAGTCACATCAAACCCTTCTTGTCCTATTATCAGTCCCCTTCCTGACACTGGCCCACTGTTGGCATGTTTGGCTGCCAAAGGGTATCACGCCACTGTATTCACACAAAGTCCAGGATCTCTCTTCTAAGTTGCAACTGCCAGTTCTGAGCTCAACATCATGTAACCAGGGTCCAGATGAAGCCACCCACACCCCCATTCGTGTGTCATAGTACTATTTTTAGAAGGTGCAAAAGGTTCTTTATGGTGGGAAATATCCTTCCAAGAAAAGCCAGAAGCACATGAATGGGAGGTTGTGAAAAGAAAAGCAACATAAAGCAGTGCAGTTACAATACACAAGGCTGCACAAAGGCATGCCATATCCGCAGAAGTCTCACATTCTGCTGTATGAATGGGCTGACATAAAATCAAGGAGAGAAAAGCACATTCTCCATCTCCCTGCGCAGTCATGCATCTTCACCCTCATCTGGGGATCCAGGTACTAGATATGGCTGGCTGTTAAGATTTGCATGCTGTGTTTAAGGCAAAAAGCAGAGAGAACATACAACTAACACTACAGCTGGAGAACAGAAGACAAAGGTCTCAGTACAACCTTCTGCCTCCCTCTTTCCCCTCCATTCAGGGAATCCGTATGTGAGATAACTACCACCTACCAGTTTGTAGATTAAAATAATTTCAATTCTAAAACTGTGGCTTTGAAACTAGAGGATATTATTTTTCAAGTAAAGCTGTTAGAAAATAATTGGATTTACTACCAATTTCACACAAAACCAATAGCAGACAATGAATGAAACAGCATCAAGGTATTAACAGCTTTAGTCTCTGCAAGGCTTAAGACTAATTGTGAAATCACAGAAAGTGATCTTCTTAGTCATATAATCAAAGCTGTGTAATTCACACTTCAACGGGAAGTTTCACACAGGCTTCAGAATGTAAAAGAGATACCAGCAATTTTCTTGAAAAAACCACAGTGCTACTGTTTCAAAGCATACTGTTCCTCAAAACCCTCAAGCTGAAAACATTGTTTGAAGGCTAACAACTTCTGTTCTTCCAAGATCATGAAAGCAACTACAGAAGTATCTCTGCTCTATTCCCTCCTGTTCTAAGTGATATAAAGGAGTAAGAGTATTCAGGAAGTTAAAAAACAAAACACAACCTAATGCTCAAAAGACAAACAACTTAGGGTAGGGAAGGGAGCAGAAATAAAACAACAGCAATACCTATACAGTTACTTTCCATGCATCATGTATGCTGCTCATGGAGGCATACAAACAAGGCTTTAATTTCAAGTTTTAAATTGAAACAAGACCTTACAAAGAACAGCAAGCCTAGGAAAGATGAAAATCATTTTATAAAACAGAGGAGGAATACAAGTAACACAAGTTATTACTAAAAGTCAATTTTTTTTTTTTTTTTTTTAATGTCAAGAAATGAACAAGCTGCATCTCTCTCTCCTCTTGCTGGCTGCATATGCACCTACGTATTTACACAGTACAAGTCAGATATTGAAAATGATGACCTGACCTTTAACATCATCTGCTCTAGCAGGAAATGTTGCTCTGTTCCTAGGCACAATGTTTTCAAGCACTATAAAGTAACCAAATGAGCATTTAAAGACTGGAATTTCAGATCTCAGCACATAAAATGAATATGTAAGTTAAATCTATTCAAAAGCTGACATTTAACCCCAGATGTCTACCAGGCTGTCAAATTCTGATACTCTCTCCCCTTCGGGTAACACTTCCTCTCTTTTAAAGCTGACATATAAATAGTGGCTGCTATGCTTTGCTGACTGCCACAGACTATACAGTATCACTTATCTGGTGACACATTATGGCACTGGACTTTGTCATAGCTGTCAAGACTTCAACCTTTTCTTTATGCTCCTTTGAAAACAATATAATAATAGCATGAGAAAATTTCCTCCCAAAACAGATGCAGGGCCAGCCATTGCACAGCTCAGGTCCGATACCAAATGCATAAATACAAAGTGCACTTCTTCAGCTCTGAAATTCTACTTTTTCTTCTCCTTGTCTTCCTAACGGTGTACCAGAACATGCTCCACATTATTCCTATGCACGACTTTTTACTAGACCTCCACTAATGAAAACAGTATTTGGAGCTGTTAATGCCCAGAAGTGCTTTCATTGGACTTCCAGATTATTCTTACAGGGAAATGACAAATAATGTGCGCTTTATTTGTGAGAAGCATTGAGTGCCATGAAAACCATACTCCATTTTCACAAGATCTTATCAATGCTTATCAGCATCTAAAGGGTGGGTGTCAGGAGAATGGGGCCAGGCTTTTCTCAGTGGTGCCCAGTGACAGGACGAGGGGCAGTGGCCATGAACTGGAAAACAGAAGGTTCAACCTGACCATGAGGAAACCCTTCTTCACTGTGAGGGTGACAGAGCCCTGGAACAGGCTGCCCAGAGAGGGGGTGGAGTCTCCTTCCCTGGAGACTTTCCAAAGCCGCCTGGCCTTGTTCCTGTGTGATCTACTCTAGGGGATCCTGCTCTGGCAGGGGGGTTGGACTAGATGATCTCTAGAGGTCCCTTCCAACCCCTACCACTCTGTGAATCTATGCAAAGATAAGTCACTTAAAGGGCTCCACAACTTTAAGAAGATCACAGACCTTGCCACCAAACTCGTCACTCTGCATCATTCTCTAATCAAGCAGCCTAAGCATCCCTGTTTTGAATGCTCTGATATGCAGGCAAAGGTCTCCTAAATATTGCATGGAAGCACATTAAAATTTAAAAAACAAAACCAATCTTAACCAAAAAACCCCACCTTCCTTTCTAAAAATAACCCCTTGGGGAACTATTCAGTTATGTGCTTCCCATTTATATCTTGAAGCTATAACCCATTATTTAATAGAGGCAGCAAGCCAGAAATATGTATCCTTCCTTGCTTTAAGTTTCTTAGAAACTAGGAAGTCTGAGTCACAGCCCCATCATCCATGTAATCATAATTTCCCATTTCTGCCCATGGACTCTTCCTGTACAGGGAATATTCCTATGTGCATTCTATGAAAAAGAACACCTGCAAACCCCTGGCTGCTTCACCCTCATCCTCTTTTGACCACTAGACCAGCATGCCACCACAGCTGCAGCTCTGTAGGACAACCACTGTCACTACACATTCTCAGGTATGCTCAGTGCAACACAGAGCCTGGTTTTCTCTCTAACAGTCTCTTCAGACTCTGAAAGCAGCAGGAAAAGAACACTCAATCATAGAAAGTAAAAGGAGTCCAGGACATGGAGCGCTGACACCACAGCTATATCTGACAGACGTCCCACAATGCAAATGCCAACCTGGGAGAACCTAGCAACAGCACAGAGAATACCTGGTCACAGAATTGAATGAAGATTTATTTAGAAGGAAACTCTCTTCAGGAGCAGTGACTTGTATTAATGTAAAATCCAGCTTATTTAGAGTCACATTACATAGTATACTTATTTGCTGCTGCTGAAAGGGTGCATCTGATAATTCCTTGAGATCCTTGAGCTTGCTAACGCTACAAGAAAATAACCAGGGTGGGGGTTGGGTGTAGCTTTCCTCTGCATTAGTAAGTCAAACCAGCCTATGAAAGACTCATACGTTATTAGATGTTTTGCAGGGTGGGTGGTAGGTGAAACAGAACCAGCCTCAGCCCTCATCAATAGTCTGCAAAGGCAGATACCAGTTGCAACTCTTCTCACTGAACAATGCAGTAATATTCTAGTTAGTAGGAAGCTGTTACAACAAGCACCTCACTTTGAGGTAAATCTCACACAGGAATGTCTGTATTGATTCAATAATGCGTTTTTAACTGCGTACAACCTTTTGCAAGGCTACAACTATGCAAAGATTAAGAGAAAGGATTGGATTTGCATGGTTACAAAATAATATTTGGTTTATAACTTCAGGAATTCTGAAATACAAGCAGTTGCCATGTTTTTTATAAAACATTTTTATCAGTGTGCGCTGGCAGCCCAGAAGGCCAACCATATCCTGGGCTGTATCCAGAGAAGTGTGGCCAGCAGGTCGAGGGAGGGGATTCTGCCCCTCTCCTCTGCTCTGGTGAGACCCCACCTGGAGTGCTGCGTCCAACTGTGGAGCCCTCAATATCAGAAGGATATTGACCACTTGGAGCGAGTCCAGAGGAGGCCACGAAGATGATCAGAGGGCTGGAGCACCTCTCCTATGACGAAAGGCTGCAAGAATTGAGCGTGTTCAGCCTGGAGAAGAGGAGGCTCCAGGGAGACCTCATTGCAGCTTTCCAGTATCTGAAGGGGGCCTACAAGGGTACTGGGAGAGGACTTTTTACAAGAGCCTGTAGTGATAGGACAAGGGGTAATGGGTACAAATTGAAATCAGGGAGGTTTAGCTTAGATATCAGGAAGAAATTCTTCACAGAGAGGGTGGTGAGGCACTGGAACAGGTTGCCCAGAGATGCTGTGGATGCCCCATCCCTGGATGTCTTCAAGGCCAGGCTGGATGAGGCTTGGAGCAACCTGGTCTAGTGGAAGGTGTCCCTGCCCATGGCAGGGGGGTTGGAACTAGATGATCTTTAAGGTCCCTTCCAACCCAAACCATTCTATGATTCTATGATTCTCCTTTCCTTATGATGCATATGTACCCCTGGCAGCTTCCTTCAGGATTCGAAATAAAAACAAAAATACATTGTTGACTTTATTCATAGTCCTCCAATTAGGCAAAAAATAATATTTAGGACTGAAATAAAAGCAGGGGTTATACCCCGAGGGAAAAGTATGTAGAATTGGAGTTACAAAGCATGACTTGCCTTTTGCCAAAGAAATCCCTTGGTGATTTCATCTGTATTTGCACTGGAGTGACTGATCAAATGAACATGACTTAGGGCTCCAGTTCACAAGATGCAAATGGCTGAGCAAGCCACAGCAGAGGTAAGAGCTCTTGGCCAAACTTGCACTGCAATTTTGCAAAATGAACATTTATATTGCAGCAAAGAGGCCCGACTAAACATGACCATAAGTAATAGCCTCTTGTCGCTATAAACCAGTCCTCCAAAACGTAATGAATGAGTATGCCTGACAGGCCTAATAAGAAGGATCTGAGGTAGCATGGGGTGATAGTGATGGTAGAGAGTTTAAATCTAAATCCGACAGCTCATCAGACCAAACAAACTGCACATACAGAACACAAATTTGGACAGCTCTATCTATCACATGGGAAGGTAGAGTCATCATGCCAACAGGCAACCAGCATGCAAAGACAGCAACGGCTTAATGCTTTCAATCTGTTTGGGTTTATTTCCCTATATTAACTTCTGTGGCAGGACAAGGACCAACTGAACCATGTCCTTGAGGATGAAGGAGGAAACCAGAATGATTCCTTCAGACTTCATGTTTTTATTTCCTGATTGCAATGGATTTTGACCCCTGACTTTTTCCTTCCCAGCTGCTATGCCTGATGCACCTTCTTCAAATTACTGTGTTTCAGTCTGGAAGTGCTCTGTACCATCACTTATTATACTGAACTGTCTTTCCAGTAACAGCCTTCCTAATTATTTTGATGTGAGATATCACATGGTTAGAAGTGGTAATAGACTCCTAACTAATTAGACAAACTAACTCTGTTCACATTAAGTTCATTCCCCTTATTGCAGGATTTTTTTTTTTTATACTTCACTATCTTCAATTTGTCTCAAATATTTGTGGATCAAGGACAACAGGAGCTTGTTGACTGTTAACAGCCTTATTCTACCCATAAGCATTTAAAATGCTGCTTTTTTTGATTCAGCGCACAGACTGCATGTCCCTTCCAAAAGCTCCCATGTCCCTGTCAAACGAGACGTACGAGTTCAGTTGTGCTTTTGCACTATTCTACAAGATACTGGTTCTTGTGCACTTTTGTGTAACGTTAACGTTTTTGATTTCTTACCTTTTTTCTCTTTTTTTAAAGTGTATTCCACAGAAAAACCTCCAAGGCACCCTGAAGTGCCTCCCTCACTGTTCCCCTCCAGCTAAGACTTCCCTTTGAGATGACACACAAAAGCATGAGCATACTTCAGCAATTACAGTACGTGGCTACTCCTTTATTGCACTAAGCAGTGTTGTCTTCATTTTCTCTTCCTTCCAGAGCAGCCTGTACTTATTTACTTGTCTACTCCTTTATGTTTCACTCCTTTATCTCACACAGAAGCTATATGCTTTTTGTATGCTGTTTGCATAACAAACATGGTGGAGTCTGGATCCACGACTAGCACTCCTTGGTACCAATCAAGCAGCCAAGCAACTGTCTGACACTTAGGTCTTTTCCCTGAAAGTAAACCAACCTCAGACTGCCAAACTGTACTGCCTTTCTTCCCCTAATCCTTGTTATAAGCACTTTTAAACATTATAGTACCTTAAAAAGCAAACTTCCTCAAATTGTTATTCAGAAGTGCTGGGAGGGGGTGGGGGGGTGGGGTTTGATAAAACACAAAGAACATCCTAAAAAAGCCTAAGCAAGTTCCTATCGGGTGACTTAAAAAGTGAATACACTAACTTAATATACCCCCAGAAAACACAAACGAGCTTCACTAAGTCATATATGCTCTACAAAGCCTTTTCTTCTGGGGCAGGCAGTAGACGAATTCTAATTAAACACACTGTGCCACAACTATCAGTGTATCTGATACCTCGACACAGGCGCTAGGCTGCAGCCGCTAACACGTATGCCTATGTAAAACAGGCTCTGTCATAATGCAAAATATTGTACATAGAAACAAGATTGAAACCTAGAAGCAAAGCGGGGCGGAAGGTGGGGGAGGGGGAAATGTGTGTGTGTGTATATTTTATTTAATGAACTCCCAAAACTACAGGAGAGAACAAACTCTCATCTGCCTCCTTCAGTTCCCGTACAAAACTAATTTAGTAGGAAACACACTTAGCTGTCAAATCCATTCCATTTTGTGAGCACTTGTCTGATTAGAAACCAGAGGAAGGACACAGTAATCTTTGGAGGGAAGAGGGAAAAAAACCCTAACGCTGGATTATGCAGAGTAGAATCTTATTCGAGAAGAAGAATGCTTCTGACATTTATCAAAACCACAAACTGACACTTCAGAAGGGAAGAGGAAGACAGCTTACAAGGCAGAGGTTAATCCATTTTTGTTTAGTTTTTTTTCCCCCCTGAAGGCTCATTCATGTCTTCTGCCAATCCAACCCTGGAATGATCTCTCAGGTGTATCATCCCTAACAACATCAGTTTTCAACACGTAAATAAAACCTGAGAGAAAAATGTGTATTTACTTTTCCCTCTCCTCTTAATGGTCTTAGAAGTCCAGTTTATACTTCCAAGGTAGTGGAAAACTAATCACGATCATTTTCATTACCAGTGAGTGAAACCTTAATCCTGATTCTCTAGAGGCCACCAGCAGCCGCCACCTGCGTGCTCCTGCGGAGCGATTCTGTCACGAGCAGCAGCAGCAACACGTTTGCAAAGCAGTACAGAGTCCTGGGAAGAGGAGTCAAATACGGCTTCCTAAATGCTTCTGAGTCACTCTTGTAACACAAAGGCGTGGAATGGACAATGACCTTGTTTCCACAGGAGGACTGTGGAGGAGAGCATGAAGAAAAAGAAGTCTTGAATCTGACTGACACAAGCTAAGGGTGAAAATGATCCACTTCCAGGTTCATTCAAAACTTTGCCTGTCTAAACACAGTAATTGGGGAAAACCAAAAGCTTAATACTGCTATGATTTTAAAGACATCTGCTAAAAACCAGTGTGGAAGCATTCAGATATTTAACTACAACTTTCTTCAACCACTTTTGAAACCATTAACCTTGGCACTAAAAGCTTTGTGAGACAACATAGCTATTGCCCTTATGAATGCTGTGTTTTCTTCAATATTACCAAAACCAGATTCAAGCACAGGCAGCAGGGGGAAGGGAAATCAACTAAAGATAACACAGTAGCATTGTAGATTGCAAGAAATCTATAGACTGTTTTGCACTTGATTGTCTTGATTACAGACTCAAAAGGATGAGTATCTTGAGGAAAAAATCCAGTAATTAAGATTATATTGGCCCAGTAAGTCCTTCTGGGGTACACACTCTGTCACCTTTGCAAACCTGCTCTTTAAAGAACACATGGCAACTAGTAACAAAATCCACAAGTACACAATATAAACAAATTCAGTTTTTAGGATGAAAAAGCAGGAGGGGGGAAAAAAAAAAATCAGAAATATGGTTATAATACACTTCATTTATGCCTTTACAGTCATCTTAACAATGGCAATGTCTCTTTATTGCTTCCCTACTTCCAGAGACCTTTTCAGAGGGTATTTCTCTTGAAAGCTTTAACCATCATAGTTTTTCATTCTAACTGCTACAGACATTTAAAAAAAAAAAAAAAACCCAAACAAACAAACCACCCACACACACTAAAACCCACACACCTCCCAGCACTAAATACACAAAGCAGCTAGGGAAAGCCACCACAACCAAGTGGAGCTTCTCAGAGTATTGAGACAGATAGGTCAGCATGGATGATGACATACACAATACAGTGGAAGCAAAGATACCTGTTCATCAGTCCCCTGCCCACAAAACAATGCAAAAAAGAGCTACTATCAGAAGATAGCTTTTAAAACCAGAGCTTTTGTATTTAGTACATTTTTTCTTTTTCCTTTTTTTTTTTCCTTTTTTTTAAAAAAGGAAAAAAAAATGTTCTTGATACAGTGAAAAACCATGGAAGAGATCCTCTGGGAGTATCTTTACATGGTCTCAAAGCATTAAGTATCCACAAACACTTAAAACACAATGTAATTAAAACGCCACATGCAGTATAGGTAGCTATCCCTTCCCTGGTCAATAGTCTGAGGCAGTAGTCAAGGAGATGGTGCCTACAAAACACCACTGAGAAGACAGTCAACCGTTTGGCTGAGAAAGTATAGAAAACTCAGAATAAGGCTGTGATCCAGTACTCAGTGCTATTTCTCCTTAGCTTCTCACATTCTGAACGTGTACAAGATGCACACTCCCCCCATCCCCCTGGAAAAGCTCACGTTTTGTTCAATATGGGGACAAATTCCTTTCTGCTGCTGTGAAAAGAAAACCCTCCATAGCATGCTCAAAAGACCTTTTCAGCTTAGATTTTAATAAGGTAACCTGATGTAATGAAAATTGTTTGAAAACATCTGGACTAAAATGAAATCCAGCAAGGAGCAACGGATAGTCTATTTTCAGCCTTGGGACATTTTGGTTTTTGCTTAAAAGCCTGCATTTGTAGTGCTGACATCTCCGTACAATGCTCACTTCTGTTAGTACTGTCCAGACAATTATAAAAATGATTTATCAAAAACCCAGTCTCCAGAACAATTCCTTCTATTTCAGTATCACTGATTACAGCAATCATTTTTTCAAGCAGGTCATTCAAACAACAAAACTTACAGGCAAGACTGACATGGTTCGTAAAACGCGCTAGGAGACAAGAGTGGGGTAAAGCCTCCTCAGAACACAAAAATCTCCCAAGATGCGCACATACTTAAGAGTAGCGGATGTTCTTAAACAGGTTGGCCTTTATCAAATGAGGGAAAATCTAGAGCTCAACCACAATCCAACTAGACTGTGCGATAGTCACATCATCTTCAGACATTGCATTTATAGTCCTTTTTTTAGATGAAAAATTGAAATAATGGTAAAAAAAATGGAAGTATAATTTCCAAAAATGTCCAGGTAATTTCCAAAATTCCTTAAGGTTATTAAATTAAGGTTGTTAAGTGTAAGACCACACATACTTACAGGCTGTGTGGTTCTGTGGCTGTTTGAAATTTTGCAATTGAAGTATTTAATTGAAAGGACACTTCTTCCTTTCATTCAAATCAGCTCAGTGATGTCAAAATGCAACCAGTTCCCCGAGAGGAAGCAAACATGCTGCCAATATTTGCACATCTGATTTTTCCTCTCAGTTCTCAAACATTCACAAACATCTCAAATCACTTGCATCTGACACATTTTCTGAAAGTACCAAGTTCATGCCAAATGTGCTAGTATACTCTGAGGTAGCAGACATTCAAATGAAAAACTACAGTCGGCAAAAAAAGGCACTAAGCACCTTCTATAAATATTACCCCAGGTTTTACTAGGTTTACACTGCAAATCAGCGATTCAATAACACGCATTCGTTAGGTTTTTCAGTGAAATATAAGCATTTTCTTCAATTCCTAAGTGCAAAGCACTGACTAATAGAAACAAGACTCATTGTAATACACTCCATCAAACCTCACTTTTAAGAATATTAACCTATATTCTGGAATCGGCCCAGAACACCCATAGTAGTAGAAGTTGGTGTCTTAGAAAGTGCGCACATACACATTCAAACATTGCTAGGCCAAACTTTAAACAGTAAGGATTTGTGCAAATGAAAAATAGTTTCTTGTACAATGATTAACTTCAAGTTTTCAAGAAAAGGAAACTGGACTTTTGGAACAGCAAAACATCTGTAATATGGATGTGTGATATTTCTGGAAACAGAAGTTGTTCTATTTACAAATGAATTTGTTTACAGATTTTTCTTGAATATTATATATTAATAAGTTCATGTATTTGTAAGTGACATTTAAATGAAAAGCTGAAAAAGTTATGAAGTGATGTTCTAGAAATCCTGGCTGTTCTGGACTTCTAAAAGGATCTAGCATCCAGACGTATGATCATCAAGTTTTAATAGAAAAAGCAGGGAAAAATAAGACTCCTTTTCTAATTCTGTTTCAAAACTAATTACAGCTGTAGTTGTAAGACAAATATTTTTAATAGCCCATATTCTATATCATGTAAAAGCATAACTAAAGGGTGAAGAAAAATAACAGTACATTCCTTCAGCCTGAGAACTGACCTTGTTTGCTTGCTACATAGCTTTTTATCAGATTTTAGGATAAACTAAGATTTGTGCCATAAAAAAAAAACCCTGCTAACAGCCAGTTTGAAGCTAAAACCACTGAATTCATGCTGGACTGGAAAAGGAGAAAAAGGAGCACGGACCAAGCGGCCTGGTACATTCTTCCTTTTCCTTCATGCTGAAGATTCTCTGCAATTAAGTACAGACAGGAGAAGAGACTGGCTTTTATACAGAGCATTGTCATGTTTCTTTCAACCTCATAGAAAAATCCAAATGGAAAAGTTACACAGCTTCTTTCACAGTAGAAAAGGATTTCCTGAATTTATATGGGAATCAACAGCAAATATCCTGGTCACTGGAAAGTGAGTGGAGAATGAGAGTGTCTTTGCAAAGATACTGATAGCGAAACCCCTTTAAGTCTTCCTACTTGCATCAAGCAGGCACCGAGCATTTAAAGTTCTGCAGACAGCTTAGAAAAACATATTTTAAAATACTACAGTATGTAGCACTGCCAATCAAAAGCACACAGTAAATTCCCAACCTATTATCATTCACTTAAAAGAAGCTCATCTACAACACATTGTGGGTCCAGAGACAGCTCCATTCACAGCAGTTTCCTTGTGTTTCCTTTTCTGCTGCTTGTTTACTCTTTCCTGTCTGGCTTCTAGGTAAGTTCCAGGAAAAAAAAAAAAAAATAAGGATGACTTTCAACTGACAAGAATTTTGCAAGTAAGAAGAAAGATATTAGCACTAGTAATTTTCATCCACTAAGTAATAACTTGAATAAATCCTAAGCCTGTTTGCCAATACTAACAAATAGATGGGAAAACAAATCAATACAACCGTGTGGAGGAACCACAGAGGACAACAAAACTGACAGATGTCTGAAGCAAATAACCTTCAGAGTGCTTTACGTACATTACTAATGGGTGGTATGAACTTTTTAAAAGAAAAAAAACAAACAACCACCTAAACAAACAACAAGCTCATAAATTTACTTCACTGTACAAATAAGAATTTTACTTCCATACATTGACTGGCATCCAAAAGACTCTTCTGAAAATGGTATGAGGGCTCCCTCTTCTGACAACACTTTGGACAAACTAAAACTGGTCAGCCTCTACGTGTTGTATGTTGTTTTGGAAAAACATCCTAGCTCACATAACTAATGAGAAATAAGTATCAGGTAATAAAGTAGAAGTGTTTTCATCTTAAAGAAAAATAAACTTAAGCCCAAGAAACTGGTTATTATTGTTATTACAAGGACTTAAAAATAATGCATATTGTGACTTGAAGGATACTACCTAAAATAGGAAACACAATGTGAGACTGATAAGGAAACCTGTAATAGATTAATAGATAAAGGTAAGCTGTGTCCAGAATCACAGGATAAAATAACAAATGGCACTTTGTAATTCACCAAGCGCAGATCTATTAAAGTTAACATCTGAATACAGTGGCCTTAAGTGACTAGACACCGTGAGATTTGTCTCCCAGCTCCCTTCTGAATCAGACCACAGAATTCTTGGACATGAATGTATTGGAAGACAGTATCACCCAACAATATCACTCTGGTTTAATCTTTTTAGATGTATCTCTGACCCTTTCTCCCCCTGTTGAGCTGCTGCCCCTCCCTTTGGGCTGATCAGTCAAGCCAGCTTTCCTTTCAACACTCTCAACCTCTGCTGAGCAAAGGTCACCCGAAACAGTTCCCCTCTTCCCTCAAAGCCATATGATAAACTAGAAGATACACAAGCCAACAGTAAGCCCACAATCATCCCAAATACAGAAACTCCAAAGCTACACTTCACTACAGCTAGTACATTTAGGTCATTTCCACAGAGATCTCAATTTTTCACTCAGTAGCTGCTCACTTAAGCAGACTGCAAACAGCCTTTGAAAGCAGATGCCTTGTTAATTTACAAAACTCCCCCCACGTTCTGTTCACTAAACACAATACATTCAATAAACAAAGCCAGGGTGAGATTTTGCTCCTGTGGTCTACAAGAACCCACTGTCTTAGGGTGCTTTACTGTTCTTCGTTTAATATACTGCTGCACACCCTTCACCTTGGTCTAAAATCCATGTTTTGAAACAGCTCTTCTTTCATCTGGGAACGTCACAAATAAATCATCATTCCCGGGTGACAGAAACTGCCTTTTCACCCTGAGTGAAAGATTGATGCCCAATACATATTGTTCCTCTTTTCTCTGGAGAGCGCTGCTATTTGTTACTCTCCCTGGCTGATGATTTCTGAATCTAACCACCCATAGTTTCCAAACGCACGATACGAACACATCAGGACAAGCTCAGCTGCGTTGTACCAATGGGACGCAAATCTGGTATATTCCCGAGTCAGATTTTTAAATAAATAGTTTGCTTGTACTTTAAAACATTCTCATAATATAAATACATATTCTTTAACAACACATAAATGAACAGGCCAAGTTAATTTCAGTTAGTACAGGAGTCAGCAGGAGCAAGGAAGCCAAATGTCCACAGCCTCTACCATCAGCCATGACAGCCTGAAAATCAGAGATCCCGACAGAGGAAAGGAGGGAGCACTAAACCAGCAAGATGGGCAAACATCACAGCTAGCAAGTATGATACCACTGGTACTTTTATAGGTACCCACTGTCAGTAATAACAACACTGTTGCATGCCAAACAAAACCCATTCTATAAAAGAGTAGTCCCTACGTGCAAGGGAAATAGGCAGTAGAAGGCACAGCTCCTCTGAGCACGTGAATTAAGCAGACATCTATTTTAAACATACGTAACTAACAGAATTAACTTAAAATCAAATTTAGTTTCCACTGAACCTTAACAGAGCACAGCAAGCCTCTTTTGAGAAAACAAGCACCGGTGTTCTTTTAAAAGCATTTCTGAGCTGATGAAAGAAAACTGCAACAATTTCTACTGCATCTCATCCCCCATACTGCTCAAAATAACATCATTTCTGATCATCAGTCAGGATCTACATTAATAATAGTCCAACTTGCATCTGTCACTTACTATTAATTTTTCTTTTCCATCCTTCCAGGAAGGTAACACGAAGTCATAAAAACCCACCCCAATCTTTCAAAGGCTTTACAGTTCAAATCAATCACCTCAGCATACAGCAAAATTTTACTGCTAGATCAACAAAGCACAGCCTATACAAACACCATGGTAACACAACATTACAGTTTTTTAAAAAGGGGGAAAAAAAAAAGCAACAGTTTAAAACAAGAAACCATTACACTAGAAATATTAATACCTTTATGAAAGCTGTATTTATTAACAAAAAAGGCATTTCTCACCTTGCCTTCAGTAACCTTCGTTGTTATTGAACCACTAAATTAACCTGTTCAAGATTTAAATTGAATCCAGTTTATACAGTATAATCATCACTTCAACTGAAGTTACCAGCAGAACCATCCACATAGATGATGGCTGCAAACGTTTTACTCTTGAAAAGGAAAATAAAGCCAAAAGCATTGAGACACAAAGACAAAGTAGCCACTTCTATTTTATTTTTTTTTCCTATTTTAAATCAACTTGGTTTACCTTCTCACAGAAGTCATTAAGAGCTGTGAAATCCCATTTCTTGGAATAAGCAACATTGTATCTCAGTATAGCCTCCTACGGAAAGAGCACAACAAAAATAAGTCTTAGAGGTACTTCTTAACAGAAGAAAAACGAGTTTATGAAATTTCCTTTTTGAAGGAACAGTACCACCTAGTGGTTAAAAGCTCATACAGAGCCTAACAAAATCCAGACGACTATGTTAAAACGGTGCGACTCCATGATACTGAATCCTGTATTTTAGGTTTAGCATTGAATAAGTTTTAGTCCACAGGTTTTTCCTCCTAGCATAAGACAAGGCATGCTTGGACCTGCCTACAACACAGAACATAAGCATTCCCAACCCCATCCTTGGTCTCTAAAAATACCAAAAAGTTGTCCCTCAGCAATATAGCAGAAGCAGTTTTACCAGTTTAGGAACTTACCACAACAAAAAAAAAAAAAATAGGCCCATTACAACAGCAACCACCTTTAAGAAGTTCTCAAGGAAAAAATACCATAAATATATTAGTATTACCGAGGGAAGTTTCGTTCATTGCCAGGGGAGCACTCTTTACTCATTTAAAGTTTATCTGTAGTTTTTACATCTTCATCCTTCCCTGCCTTTCAGGCATTATCTAAATTACATTATTCTTCACAAAAAACATAATAGCAACTCTAATCTGCTCCAAATCACAATTCATTAAAAGCCAATGAGAACAGCAATCACCAACAGAGCACGAGTCTCCAAAACATACACACTCTTTTCAGCAGCCTGAATTGCTGCAATTCTAGAGGAGTATGCTGGTGTGAACACTTCCTCCTCCAAACTCTCACCTGTGCTTCATCCTACCACCTGGTTATAGAAAAAGCTTACATGCTACATTTACCACAAACTACTAGATACTGCTGGACAAACAGAGTTTTGTGTAGACTGACGAAAGACAATTTTAATAATACCTAATAAATTCAGTGCTAACACTTACAACTCATTAAAGACCCCTAATTTATAGGGAATCCCTTTCAACAGCATAAAAGACAATTAATTTTAATAATACCTAATAAATTCAGTGCTAACACTTACAACTCATTAAAGACCCCTAATTTATAGGGAATCCCTTTCAACAGCATAGATTCTTTATCTTCATTTATCAAGTGATTAAACAAACAGGACCGAGCCAGAGTCGCTACCAGTACACAGGGAGCCTGAATGTACTTATATGTATATAGACTTGATTTTAAATTGACAAGCTTACCTTCAAATCATGCGAGCAAGTAAATTTGTTAAGTAAGGCAGTTTGGATTAGTTCCCATCGACTTCCAGCAGTTCTATCTCCATTCTTAAAAACAAAAGTCCAAAACAAAGTCAGATTAAAGTTACTCAAAACAGACAGACATATTTACTAATAATCATCTTCCTTGCCATATTTTTTTAGATCAAGTTTGCTTTATTTGTCAAGTTCTTTAAAAGTAAACCACATATTTTGAGTAACTATAAAGTACTTCTGCAACTTCTACTTCACTGCATTTTACTTCTTCAAGAGTTCGGTTTTAATTACGCATTTAGTAAATGCTTCAAAGACCTCTTTTTCATATACGCAGCCCTCTTCCTCCTGCCATCTCAAGAAGGACAAATAATGTTCAGTACATTCCTTGTGAAGAAAGTGGATTCTGCAGATAAAACATGACCACAGCTCATATAATCTGCAACCCAAAAATATAAACTCAACCAACCTTACAAAAATGTAGTTTAAAGAACATTAAGGGCACAGCATATTGCTACAGCTGACTCTTGCATCAACCCAAATTTAAGACATCCTGTAGTATTTTTCCTCAACAGAAAGCCTTATTGCCCATTGCAAGCAATAATGGTATTTCTTAGACAACTGCCACAAGGGAAGAGACAACTCATCTTGCACAAGTGGCAACAAAGATCTTATCAACACTTTGTCCTTGCAACTTCAATTAAATGCATTTTATACTGTATCTGTAAAATTGATAAATTAAGAGACTAAGAGAATTTCCTAGAGGCTATAAAAACTCCCTGTTCCAGATTCAAGCATCAATAATCATGATGCAGTCTTCACTACAGGACACACTCGCTCGTTTTACTCATCACAGTCTAAAGAATTTCAGTGGGTGTGTTTCAGTAAAGTCTCGAGCAATGGCAAGAAATATCAGATCAACAAACCATGCAGGGCCAACTCTAATCTCGCCACCATTCTTTCAGCAGAACAGCAGTCAGATGCACCTCAATCTATCCATAATATCCTGTCAGGTATTGCAATCAGAATGTGGTTACCAATTAATTGACATCTGCTGGCATCCCAGATTGCTTCACATGCACAAAATATATTTATATTTTTATGTATTTATATGTTATGTATGACTTACATAGAATATAAGCCTATACTCCATATAAGTACAGCAATATATCCACCATCAAATCAGTGGCTAGGTAAAAAAACATCATCTGCTCTGCCTGAAGCATCATGACTCAGAATCCAACTTTTCAAACCAGGTGTGTTCATCTTACGGATTTTTCAATTCCATACACACAGTCTGCCAACTGACAAGTGAAGTAAACTGAAAAAATATATCTATATGTAAACAAACTTATCTGATTACACAACTGTAAATACTTTACCTTACCTCATCCTCTACGGGGTATAGATTTTGTTCTGAGCAGGGCATTTTAACATGTTTGTTGTCCCACAAATCTTTGTAGTGAGTTGGAAAAGGTTTAGGCACCTCTCCTTCCCTCAGAAGATCTACCTGCAACACAGGAGGAGGCAGGGAGAAAGCACAGACTGTACTTTCAAGTTTTTGAGTGGCAGAAATAAAAAGAAAGCAAGAACATAGTTGAAAAAAGCGCTTATCTACAGGCACTCTTTTTGGAAAGGAGAAAGCTACAAACCGACCACCTGAAGGATATTCAGTTAGAAATAACTCCCATCTGTTACTCTGCTGCTGTTACACTTGGTGGAAAAAAAACATCATCATTTCAGATCTTGAAACACACTGAAATAAAGCTAATATATGCAATTATTTTATGTCCAATTATCAGCTGAAGACTTCCTTCTGCTGCTCTTACACTTGGTGAAAAAAAAAAATCACCTCATCATTTCAGATCTTGAAACACACTGAAATAAAGCTAATATATGCAATTATTTTATGTCCAATTATCAGCTGAAGACTTCCTCATTTATGAATTTAAGCAGCTACATAGTTCAAATATCTTCAAGATGTAGTTTCAAACGTAACCATAGTCATGTGCAGAAATAACTCTTCTTAACCTAACACTGAAGAGGATAAGAAATCATTACAGACATAGCAGTACTTCAAGTTTATGCCACAGAACATCAGAAGTGTTAAAATAAGTAACATAATGTTCTTGAAGATTTAATCTGCTATACAGCCTCTGGCAGCAACAATTCTCTCAAAATTTGCATTTAAACTTAACGTGCTTTTCTTCTGTTTGGGATTTATCCATAACCCTATAAGTTTCTGGTCACATATTTTATTTCAACAGTAATTTGTCCGCATACTACTCCAAAGGATTAAAGACCAATACATCAGATTTGATCTAAGTGCTCTGGTAAAATTGCTAGAAACTCCTCTTCATTCTTTGTCTTTTTCATTATCTCGAGCCTTTTGTATATGCTGAACCCAAAAGAGAATCCTATTAGAATGAAAATATAACATGAAGTACAAATTTCACTTGCATATTTAAGTTCCCACAGTTTATAACTCGGACAAGGAAGAACACCTGTGTATAAGAATAATACTTGTACCTAACAAGGCAAGGACAGTAAAACCATAATTACATTTATCTGGATCTTAATATCATAACTGTGTGCATCAGAAAAGTCAATTTTCAGGAAAATCAGTTGCCCCAGTTGGCTCACAAAGAATGGCAAAGAAAGATTTCCACATCCTGCTAATACTGCAAGACTAACATTTGGCATTTCTCACTGAACTGTTCAATAATATGAAATTTGATTTCAGGTAATACAATGAATTATCATACTCTGATGGTTACTGTATGATTGGCTGAGGGTCGCAGATGAGGAAGACGGGCCCCACACATTGGCATTCTTCTCATCTCTTCAATCGGCGTCCCAAACCATTTCTTATTTGTTGGAAGAGGAGGTGGCATATATTTAGGAATCTTCCTTCCTGGCCTCTGGGGTTTGAATTCACATTTTTCTTTCCTGCTGTTAAAATAAAATACGTTCAGGCATTTTATTTCCACTGAAAAACCCGGCATGCACATACACAAGCTTCCACTCCAGCGTTATGTTTGTAAGTCAGTTTATTTGCTACAGCCTTTGCTGTGGCTCCAGGCCAAAGCTTTATTTGGGGAAAACCCCCACCATCACCAACCTCCTCCACCCCAGCACATGCCAATACACACTCTTCTCTCCAGGCTTACAAACACCTTCACAGAGCTGCAGTAGGCTAGCAAGGCAGGGTTCTCCTCTGCAGTCATGCTCTCCTGCAGCAGGATCCGTTATCCAGGGACAGATATTGGTCTGCATTTGTCAGGATACCCTCTACAGCCCCTCCTCAACTGTTAGAAAACCCACAAATTCACATACTCCTTCTTCAAACAAAAACACCACCAAACACTACCTAATCATTTTTTCTCACTAGGGTTGTGTTTTTTAAGCCAGGCATACAATACTTGCAAGGGAAGTAGAAATTTAAAAGTAATCAAAAAAACACTTGCAAAACTCAAATATATGAAAGAGATGAAAGAACCCTCTTAAACGGTCTAAGGTATTTGCATGGATCTGAGATATTTTGGGGAAGAAAAATCTGAACCTGATGTATGCTTGATTAACATACCAGATGCTTCTCACGCAAGGGAAGGTTCTCAGAGTAAAACACAAACCAGGTTAAAAGCCTACACATTGAGGTACTGCTTAGACCTCCGAATTCCCCCTTAGTGAACTTACTCCACCCTCGGTTAAAGACGTTGTCTAACCCGTCTGCTGCCTCTATGCCCACGCCAGTATCTTCAGGTGCAGACAGTGCCTCCAGCCTGGCTGATCACGTGCAGATGGTGTAGCCACACGGGCATGACACTGGGTACAGGCCCACTGGCCTCATCTGACAGCCAAAGGATAATTCTGGCATAGCATTACTGATAACTGAAATCTGTTTGATACACTACTGCTTCCTTCTCCACAATTTAAGATCTGAGCCAGACTACTCTCTGCTATAGACCTGGCCTAACAGAAACCAGGAGGAAAGCTTTAAGATTTCCTAATTGCCCTCTTAAGCAGTATATACAGTGTCCCTACTTTGCCTGGCCCTGAGGTTTATAGCCTTCACATCATCTTGTTCAGGAAGGGGAAAAAAAAAAAAAAAAAACCCAAAACACCACACCCCCAAAAGAACACACAAACACCCCAAACCAAAAAATCCCATAAAACTCTCTACAGCCTCATACTCTACCTTACTGATTATTCTGTAAACTGCTGCTAGGAAACTTTGCATGAGTTTCGCTTCTCAAACATGGATTTATCGAAACACACAACGCTCCAGCACTGACAAACACAAGCCTCAACCTCTGCTGCTTTGCTCCAACAGCAGTTAATTTAAATTAACAAGCAGAGTACTCCCTAAGCCTGTAATTTTTAATTTTATGACCCTCTTCTTCATACTTTCTTTAGCAAATTCTTCATCCATCCATTCTTCCCCAAGAACTACCTTTTCTGTTTTCCAAATACAATCTCAGCCTACTCATCTCTTAAGATTTCTCACATGCAAGCTCCCACTGCTAGTCAGACACCCTCCATCACCTGCCTGTTCACCTCCAGGAGAAAGGTATGGTATGTGCTTCTCCTTGCACTCACAGAGGACATCCCAGTGAAGATGTGCCAAACTACCTTCTTGCCTTACTTTAAGGGGTTAAATCTGCTGAGGTAATTGCTTATTACAGCAACACACACAGTCCTCTCATTCCTGATTTTGCTGTTTATTCACTCTCTCAGCTCCCACTGAAATCTAAGCTCTTAGAGCAGAGATTATCCTTTTGTCCTTACACAACATCTAGCACATGGAGTCCTGGGCCATGCTCTGGGCTTCTACTTCCATTGCTATAGTGTGTAATCACTAGTCTTTCTCTCTCCTTAATTGCAAATAAAGCCAAGAAAAAAAACCAACCCCAAAAAACACATCTCTGCAACTGCTTTCAAAAGTGAAGTTTTTCACATCTATTTCAAAGCAGCAGTAGCACTGATGATTCAACAAAACAGATTCAGTATTTTTGACAGGTGAAACAAACAAAACCCCACGAACACATCAATTTCAAGGATTCTAAATGAAATAAGGAATACTAGAGCTACACTCCATAAAGCACTCCTGTACCATGATTCGTTTTCAAGCATTAGAAATCCCGTGGTGTTAAATCACTTCTTTGATACATAAAATCAACTTCCTACAGGGCCTTAATTCCCAATTTTCATAGGTCTCCAATGATTTAGAAAAACTGCACTGGACAAACCTATCCTATGAAAAAAACCCAGAAGTGTTGCCATTGAAAATAAGTTATTTCAAGCTTACGTGAAAATTTGTCTTAACATACATTTCGCAAAACTCTTCATACAATCCAGCGCCAAAGTGCTATTCACCCAAGAGGGAATTTTTAAGTGTGAAAAACCAAATGAAGGGGCAGACAGAACACTACCTTTTTTCCTCAACTTTGGGTATCCTCATGAAGTGAGAGGTGATTTTGGAGTCTCTTTTCACACCCTGCTTTACAGTTTTGCATTCTGACGATGGAGCAGGAGAGATCCCAGGTGATTTTGTATGCAGACCATCCTCTTTAACAGAATTATCTGTTTCCTCAAAGCTTTCACAGCCCTTGGCAGAAAAACATGACTTTCTTGACTCCAGTTCAGCATCCCCATACTGAATTTTAAACGATTTGTTTATAGATTTTGACAAATGAATCTCCTCTCGCTCATCAAGAAATGGACTTGTTTCTTCATCAGCCTCTGACCCATGACAGCTATTTTTAGAATTATCTACATCCATGGGTGACTCTGGTTCACTTTCTTTCTCAAAGGCAGGTGAATCCCCTGAACTGCTCTGACATTTGCTCAGTTTCCCAGGACCTCCAAGATCATGCACGCAAGTGTCACAACCAGCATCTGAGAGTGGGCTTTCTGGAACTACAACCCCTTCTTGTTCGCCCGTTAAACAGACAGAATTGCAGCTCTTCTGCTTCTGTGAATTGCATGAAGCCACTTGTCCATCTGTCTCCGTGTCTTTGGAAGAAAGTTTTGTAATTCCTGTTTTCAAGGACCGTCCTGATGATAATTTCCTCGGAGTCCAATTGTCACTGCTGTCTTCACAGCCTCTCTGAGCCTGCTTGCCAGTTTTGTGCATCGGATCCATGTTGGCGTTTCTAAAGAGGTCTCCAGACTGCGTCCCCTTCACAGGCTCTGTGACTAAGACTGGATCTTTGTCCTCAGCCTCCCAGTTACACATGCTGCCTGTCTGAGGCAAATTTACATGCTTTGCACCAACTTCCACGGATATTTTTGAATAATTTTGCTGACAAATATTCTCTAGCTTTTTCACATCATGCTCACAAAAGTTCTCTTTTTTAATGGAAGTCATCTCGGGATTTGCTTCAGTATTGTTATGAATTTTGCTGTGTAAACTGTGGAAGACAAGTAAAGGAATTTAATGTCTTATCTCCAAATGAAATTTCTGTGAGTATTTTAAAGGAATTATTATAAACATACAACAGAAACTACAGAATTTTGCCCATTATATCCTAAAAGTGAGCACTAGCAGGATCAACAAGTTTTATTGCACTGGGGAACATAGCTCAGTAGCAACCTATTTCCACTTAAATGCTCCAAAGGACGATGAATCAGTTACCTTCGAAATCTACCCCAGTGATTAATCACCCTTATTTGCAAATCTAAACATTATTAACTAAATAATATTTAGTTACTTCCCCCAGATGAAAAAAGTTAGGTCATGATAAAATCTCCTTAACTTCCATTTTTATCAGGTAAATACAAGGAAATCAATGGTTTCGTAGCCATTCCCTCAGAGCCACAAATTCATTTCAAAAGAACAGGACACAGTAGCTCATAGTCTCAAAAACATCCTATAACTTCCTTACTTTTATAAAGGAGCCCATGACTCTTCAAAAAATTCACAACACAAAAGCATAAGAGTAAAATATATTTAGAACTGATAATAAAGACACATTAAATCAATTATTATTTTTAAAGAACTGCACTGTTGTACACAAGGAACAGAAAGAAACGTGTCTTAGTAGTTACGCAGGAAACAAAGTGACTTTCGTATGGTCAGCTGAAACTTCAAGACGACACTGTAAAGTCATTTCACACTTTATGTACTGATTTTTGTGTCAGTATATTGATAAAGAAAACACTTAGATGCCATATTATTAAAAAACCCTGACTAGTCTTGGTGAATGTATCACCCCAAACAGTAACTTCTCCTGAACGCACTATTACAACATTGTAGTAAGCCTGTTAGACTCTGTATGACTTGTCATTGCCCAGTTTCTCATCTGCACTAAATAGGAAAATACACAATTCTCACACAGTCCTAAATTCAGTAACTGAACATCTTAATAGACTCCTGAAGGCATTAATTCTCTCCATGAATGATAACAGATTCTCTTTTAAAAGAGCACTGGAAAAAGAGATAGCATTCACAACTTTACTGCTACAGAACAAAAAAAAACAAAGGGGCTTAGAGCAACAGATGATTGTTTGGAACTTCACCCATAGGAAGATTATTTGGAAACGAGTATTCTAGAGAGTTTCATGTTAGGATAATTTAATTCCCCACCAATGCATTTGTTCCTGCACTGAAAATTCTGATGAATAAAATCTGAAGTTATGTTACTGCTGCATCTCAGAGAAAAACTGTTTAAAAGGTACTTTAAACACCCATCGTCAACTTCACATGAGAAATCCAATCTAAAAGACAACGTTCAAATTCAAATAAGTTAAAATTATGGTGTTAACAGCAACAGAAAGGCACCCAAAGTGTTTACATAACTAACCTGCTACTTAAAACTGACTAGGCTGTAACCTGCCGGCAAGGCTGGTGGACAGCACGTAAAAGCAATGTGCCAAAGTGAATTTAAAAAAAAAAAAAAAAAAGCATTCCCTCCTTAAGCATCCTTTTAACACCTTTGCCTTACTGCAACCTGCGAGCCTGTAACTGAGCCCTGCGTACCTCTGTATTGATCTCAGAAAACTTGTGCTAATGATTTTCTTGAACATTTTAGTACTGCTCTGGATTTCAATTTCTATTTGTTAACAAACAGGAGTGAAAAATAAACCACCAGATTTACAAAAAATCATTCCCTCCTTAAGCATCCTTTTAACACCTTTGCCTTACTGCAACCTGCGAGCCTGTAACTGAGCCCTGCGTACCTCCGTATTGATCTCAGAAAACTTGTGCTAATGATTTTCTTGAACATTTTAGTACTGCTCTGGATTTCAATTTCTATTTGTTAACAAACAGGAGTGAAAAATAAACCACCAGATTTACAATTGCAATTAGAGAAAAGTAATATCTGATATTCCTCTGCACCAGACACAAACTCTCTGGAGTTTAATTTTAATGCTGCCTTGCAAACATTGCTCCTGACAGACTACATTAGCAGAAAATATCAAATTTTACCTGGCACCATTCAGCAGCAAGACTTTCATAACATCTTTCACAGAATAACTTCAATGTACATTTAAGTACCTGTAAATTCTGGTCCAAATTAATTCAAGCTGCACATGCTTACATTACAATCACAGTCCAATGAGACAAATCATAACAGACTTCTGTCTGTAAATTAACAACAGAACTGTGAGTTGAATCCAGGACCATCAGCCAAACTCCGTAACTGCTATTGCCCTATGCTAAACTAAACTAAGAGCAGAGCTGTGGACCAAGGTCGCAGTATGGTATCACGGCTATCTCGATCTAGTGCTTGGCTGCCACTGGAAGCAGCAATCCCACTTTGCCTTCCCTCGCTGCAGGTCCCCATCTTTTTCCTTGCAGGAGCAACTGTAGTCATTCACCTAAACAGTGAGGTGCCTCAGGAAGCTAAGTGCACAAAAAGTTTGGGATTGGGGGTTAGAGGAGAGGGGCAGGAGCTAGTTCACATTTTGCAGTGAAGTCTGTCAGTTAGTTGTACTCGGAGGATGTGCCAAGGTCAGGAAAGCTCAGAAACAGGGTTGCTTTTCCTTCAGCAGCTAGCTGTACCTGCTCCCTGCACTTCTGGTTCCCCACAGGCCTGCTCACAGAAGACAACTTTTGAACAGATATACTGCACACCTTACCTTTTGGACTCGGTTGTCTTGCGTCCTTTGCTCTCCAACCAAGTGGTAATCATCTGTTGTTTACAAACTGAAAAACCACAGTTCATTACATTATTTCATGAAACACGATAAAACTACAACATGATTGCATATGAATAAGATAACTTGTACTGGACGAAGATAAAAACATCTCACTTCAAATCCTCGTTATCATCTCTGCTATAGGGACCGTCCAGACACTAGCACTATGACAACTACACGTGATGCAATATTCAATTTGTATCAGCCAGCAGCTGTAGCTTCTGTAATAATCTCTATAAATACCAGGCTTGGTGTGTGGTGGGTTTTTTCCATCCAACTTTTTTTTTTTTTAACATGAGTAAAAACACACCATGAATCTCTAAATTAAAAAAAAAAAAAAAAGGCAACTTGAACTTTCCAGCTCTCATCGTCACTTTTAATTACTATCACCACCACAGTGAGCCCTGAAAGACTTCTGCTGAATTTTGGAGTGAACAGGCAACATCACATAACTTAGAACAAAACCAAAGCTAACAACGAGGCATCTTTGAAGACCCAGCTGAGAACTTCATCCGTATGTAGCACCCTGTGTATATATATATCACTTTATATATGAGATTGTACGTCAGACGCAGCAAGTGCTGAGAAAAGGATTATATTTCCCCCTCCATCCATAAACAATTTGTAAAGCCTATCAGTGCTTACTCCCCTGAACAGCAAAATGTGATGGTCACATTTTTTTTCAGATTTACTACGACGACACAGCTGCACTGAATGTCATCAGTCCTACCTCTGTGACACTGCAGTTCAGGGAAGCTTTCAATACAACTGCAGAACTCAAACTAATTATTCAGAGACTTGAGGAGAGGGAATAGGGGAAAAAAAAACCCTCAAAGCAGGTATTTCACAACTGGAAAGTAATCTTCATTAGTATTAGGAGGGGGGTTTGCTTTATTGTTTAAAGGCAATTCTAAAAATTTGGCAATTGGCTTTAGATC